>NC_037683.1:72306976-72431704 GCF_003255815.1 Theropithecus gelada | reverse complement strand
TCATTCTTAGCAAACTATCACAAGAACAGAAAACCAAACACCGCATGTTCTCACTCATAGGTGGGAACTGAACAATGAGATCACTTGGACTCGGGAAGGGGAACATCACACACCGGGGCCTATCATGGGGAGGGGGCGGGGGGAGGGATTGCATTGGGAGTTATACCTGATGTAAATGACGAGTTGATGGGTGCTGACGAGTTGATGGGTGCAGCACAGCAACATGGCACAAGTATACATATGTAACAAACCTGCACGTTATGCACATGTACCCTAGAACTTAAAGTATAATAATAATAAAAAAATAAAAATAAAAAAATAAAAAAATATGTCCACCTAGAACTTCAGAGCACAGGGTCTTTGGAAATGGGGTCCTTGGAGATGTAATAAAGTTAAAATGAGGTCATATTGAATTAGGATGCACTCTAAATCCAATAATTAGTATTTTTATAAGATAAATGAGAGAAAGAGATATGGATGTAGACACACCAAAAAGACATGGGGAAAAGGCCAGGTGATTGTCATGTGATAATCAGAAAAGGCCATGTGACAGTCAGAGATTAAAGTGAGGCAGCAGCAAGACAAGAAACTCCTGAGGCCACCAAGAGAGGCAGGAAGAATTTTTTCCTAGCTCTTTCATAGGGAACACAGACCTGCTGAATCCTTGATTTTGATCTTTTAGCCTTCAGAATGTGAAAGAACAAATTTCTGTTGTTTTAAGTCATCCAATTCGTAGTAGTTTTTTACAGCAATCATAAGACACTAAATACCAGTCATAACACCAGCACAGAGTACGATAAGATAACATAAATAGAACACAGCCCAGGAAATATGAAGACAAGAACCCTGTCAAAACCTTGGCAGTTACCTTTGGCCAAGTGGACATTCTATGAGTAAAAACATGTTTGATATTATTAAACTATCTAGCAGAAACTCTGGATTATTTAAGGGCTGATTTTCCAGTGAAGATTTAACCACATCTACATATTTACACTTTAAAATCACATGTTTTCTCGGCCAGGCACAGTGGCTCACACCTGTAATCTCAGCACTTTGGGAGGCCTAGATGGGTGGATCACCTCAGGTCAGGAGTTTGGGACCAGCTGACTAGCATAGTGAAATCCCATCTTGACTAAAAATAAAAAAACTAGCTGGGTGTGGTGATATGCACCTGTAGTCCCAGCTATTTGGGAGGCTGAGGCAGGAGAATCCGTTGAACCCAGGAGGCAGAGTTTGCAGTGAACCGAGATCATACCACTGTACTCCAGGCTGGGCAACAGAGTGAGACTCCATCTCAAAAACAAAAACAACAACAAATCACATATTTTCTTTAGAATCATCAATAATATCCTCTGAATATACTTGAGAAAATGAAGGCACACATTTTTAGCATCATGTAGCCATTATTTACGAAAGAAAATGGAATGCTATTGAATGCATTCTTGATCATGAATTTTCTTCATATAAATAGACACACTCTCATTTTTGGGGAGCCAACTTTCTAACTTTGTTAGCATTGAGAGTAACTTTTAAGAAGTACTCCATTTTACTATTATAATCCAAATTGTTAGCAAGATTTTCTAAGCTAAAGCAAGAGTAATGGTATTTGTCATGTACATTTGAATGTCTCAAAAGCAGAGATTAATGTTTAAGAAACTGAAGTCTAGGAAGAGACAAATCTTATTTGACAAATTCTAAAGACATTCTCAGAGAAACAAAAAGTGCTGGTGAAGTAAGATTCAAATTGTTAACATTTGCTCAGCAATTACATGTGAATTAACCCACCTGTCAATATAGAATTTATGCTCCTGAGACATTTCAAGTAAGCTTTGTAATCTAATTTTTTAAAGTTAACCAAAAGCTTTATGGAAGCTAAACTGGGGAAACCAGCTATGATTGCAAACACATGGCAGTTAGCTGAAAATCGTTTGGATAGAGAGAAAAACGGCTTCATTTATCACTTTTAAGATCAAACATTTCCACTTGAGTAGCTCACACTATATAAATTTGGTTCAGTTTCTCTCTTGGAGGCTAGACACGTACCAGCAATGCTTTCTTTTAAGCTTACAAAGTGAAGAATCCTTCCTTTATACTGTTCTAAAATCCCACAGCCTCATCCAAGCCTAAATTTTAGCTTACCTCCACTCCTATGTCTTTTCCTGCACCATCTTTATTCATAAGCTTAAGGGTGCAATTGCTAAGATAGAAACCTGAAAGTCTTTAGCTATCGCTCATCCCTAACATTCAATCAGTGGCTGTGCTGTTACATCACTAATCTCATGTCTTTGCCTTTTTTTCCATTCTAACTATTGTTGCTTTAGGTAGAATCCCATTATTTCTTGTCTACCCCAGTGGTCTCCCTCGTGGTCTTTCCTAGACAATTCTCTATACTAGTGCCAAAGTGATCATTCTGAATTACAAATCTGGTCAAGTTAAGCCTTGCTTAAAATCCTTCAGTGGCTCTGCATAACTTTCAGATTAAACTTCAAAATGCTTAGCTTAACACACAAAAAAATTATGATCTATAATTTGTTAATTGACCAGTATCATTTTCCCAAAACTTCATTGCAGTTTGTGTCTGCTCTAGTTCTACTGAACCACCCGAACAAAACCTGGGGGCACATTCTGTTTGCCTCCACAGTGACTTTGCCTATATTCTCCCCTTATGCTTGGTATAACCCTCCCCACGCTGTGTAATATCTGACAAGCTATCCTGCAAAATTCTATTCAAATGTCATCTAAATGGGTTTATGAACTGTCTAGGTTTACTTTAGCCAGTTAGTCAGCTTAATATTTGAGCTTATAGCCTGTGAACAAATTGATCAAAAAGAGAATGTATAACTGTGGCATTTTGAAGTAAATTTCACTCTTACCATGTGTGATTTAATTTGTGTTAGGCTCTTTTTAATGCAATCCCTAATGCACAGTAGCTAAGCGTTTAAGAGCATGGCCACTGAAATTGAACATCCTGTGTTCAAACCTCAGCACTACCATTTGCTAACTGTATTTTGGGCAAATACCTACCTAATCCTCAGATTGTGGTCAAGTAATACCACCAACTAATGACATATAACTCATATTCATTTTCAGATCATTCATGATTTCATGACACAAATCCTAGAAATACATTTTAAAGGGAACAGGTTTATGTATACTTACAGGCAGTCCAGATTACAGATATGAGAATTGCAAGAACATTGCTGTAACATGTTAAATATATACTATAATTATCTCTGGATGGCCAAGATACTAATAGTCTCAGCATCGTTTAACGTCACTTTGCTTATTGAAGCATCATTTCTTGAGAATAAATCATTGGAAAGAGAAGCATAAGATGAACTTTGTACTGAGATTCACTTTTTGTGATTCTTCATCTGCTCTCATTGGGAATAGAGCCAACCTATTAAAGACTGGTATTTGCTATCTAGAGTTGCTATTTACTGTCTTAGCTTTATCAATGGAAAGAATCCAAAAATGGATTGAAAGTAGCTTTACCTTCTATTTACTGGCACCTGATCAAAATACTTATATAATTAGGCCCTTATTTTTGGAAAGAGTTATTAAAATGAATATTTTGATACAATTTAAAACATAATGTATTCTACAGATGAAATATTTTAATGTTGAACTTTTATCACATGATTTTATTTAAACTACAAAATTCTCAAACACTGTGAAGCATGCTGGTTAATTAGAATTAGAAACCCAAAATATCATTACATGTTATTTAAAGCAGAGTCTTCAAATTATTTTGTTGAGATTTATATACTAGTACGTTTTCCAGAAATATCAGGTAATATTTAAATGTCATTAATAGCAATTATATGAATGATATGTTAAAACAAATCATTTAGTTGATTCATTTTAGGCATTTATTTTTCTTAGGCTTTCTGCAACGTACAAATCAAAAGAAAAAAAAAAACAGGAATGTATTTGAAAGTCTTTTCTCCTTTAAAAAAGATATTATTTTATCATGAAGTTCATGTTTTCTAAGATATAGCCCTAGAAGGATTTGGTGCCCTGTTCCTGCCTGAACCATATGCTTTTTGTTTTTTGTTTTTTAATTTTTCTTTGCCCTCCCCAATCTCAAACTCAACACAAATACTCCAATTTCCTAAAAGGTATAGACGAACAGTTAATAAACGAATGGAAGCATTGCAAACAAACAACAACAACAAAAAACAAAGAATGTAGTATTTCAGGAGAATGTCACAAGCCAACATTAGGAGCTAGCAATGAAGCAAAAACTATTTCAGCTGCTAGAATTGTCTACTCTACCTTATCTCATATGTTCATGTGCCTGTATCAAAATACATATTCTAATGTTTAGAGTTTTGGTGTCCTCAGAGCAAATATTTCCACTTTATTGGTCTCATACAGCCAGGATGCATTTCTTTGAGGCTACAGATTTAAAGAAAACTCTCTCTCTTAGCACATCAAAGAGGGACTCTGAAAGAATACTAACCCACCATACACAGTGGAATCTGTGGCTCTCCATCTTCTCTATGCTATCTTGTAAAATTTTTTGCAGAGAATATTTGAATAAAAAGGTACAATGTTATTCTTTTAATGTACTCTCTCATCCATACTGCCACATCATCTTAGGTAGTAAGAATTTCAGTATCATATTTGTTAAAATTAGAATTTCCAAACTCATTCTTTCTTCTCCAATCTCGGAATAAGTGAGTTCTATTCTTAAGTCAGCCCAGTTTTAATATGGAGTAATTTAAATAGGACTCTGTCTGCTTGAGATAGATCATGGATTTCCTCCTTATAATGGTGTGAAGATTTTTTTTTTTCCTTACATAGGATTACATTTAAAATCATATTATAGGGTTTGGAAGCTTATGTGAAAACTTTCTCAACTACCCCAGCATTCTGCAAATTGAATGGGAAAATAAAATATTATTCTGAAAAGAAACTTTCACAGAGGAGTCCCTGCAGATCTCACTTTTTTCCAGACTGTGTATACTAAGGCAGCAAGGTCACACAGGTTGTTACTGTTTTGGATCTGCTGATGCTTGTGAAGTGCGACTTGGAGAGGAAAGTAGGAGGACAGAGAAAGCATGTGGGGATTTAACGAAGAAGCAGAGTAGGATGTGCCATAGTGGGGGCAGGTTTCAAGGCAGCATGATGGCAGACACACACCTTGCAGTGCTGAGACATTTATCTCATTTCCATACTTGTCCTGTTACCAGTCCTCAGAAGAGAAGCATGATGCCTGGCTTGTGGCTTCTCTCTTGCTCCTTCCCCATCCTCTCTTTGCCAGCCTGTACTATCTCTAAGTGAAAGGTACTGAAGGTAACCAATTCTCTGTTGTATTTCTTTAAAAGAAATCAACAAACCTGATTTGACAATCATGTCTTCAGCTGAAATGGCAGAAAGAAATACTTTAATTTGAAATTTATTTAATGAGCCGTTACTGAATACCTACTATGTGTAAAGCATTTTCACATATAATATCACATTCTGGGCCGTGTGCGATGGCTCACGCCTGTAATCACAGCACTTTGGGAAGCCAAAGCAGCACGATCATCTGAGGTTGGAAGTTTGAGACAAGCCTGACCAACATGGAGAAACCCCGTCTCTACTAAAAAAAACAATTAGCCGGGCGTGGTGGTGCACGCCTGTAATCCCAGCTACTCAGGAGGCTGAGGCAGGAGAATCACTAGAACCCAGGAGGCAGAGGTTGTGGTGAGCCAAGATCATGCCATTACACTCCAGCCTGGGCAACAAGAGCGAAACTGTGTCTCAAAAATAAAATAAAATAAAATAAAATAAAATAAAATAAATCAATCACATTCTCGGTGGGAGGCCCATATTTAATATGAAAGTGAGTGCTCTTAAGAGAGTGAATAATTCAGCAATCTTAAATTAATATGAGTACTGGAATTCAAACCCTTGTCTGAGTCCAAGTTTGTACAGGACAAAATAGGAAAAGGCAAAGGCCAGAAATTACTGGAATTTATTGTTTGTGTTAGTTGCTTTCATGAAATTATCTCAAAACAATACAGTGAATTAGCTGTTTTCATTCTTAGATCCAAAGAAAAACTAAAAGTTCAGCAAGATTACATAACAGGTTACAAAACCAGGAAGTGGTTGAGCAGGCACCCATGTCAAACACAAAATCATGATATTATGTTGTCATATAATAAAAGATGTATTGACTCTCAGGAGAGGTCTGGATATTATGTACAGCTACCAGCATATTAACAACCAGACAAAAGAAAACAGTGATAAATGTCAAACAAATAGGACAAAATCATCCCCTGAAAACTTTGGAAACAAGGCTATCACTCCAATGTCTTTGTATCTTCTAAGTTTTGAAAGTCTAATAATCCTGAATTACATTAACAGGATTCTCCCTAAAACCCCTGTTGCAGAGAAAATAAGTAAAGGTTATTATCATTTTGCTTAAGGAGAATTTAGAAGGATGCTTTCTTGCATGTGATTTTCTAAACCTACCCCATAATCAGCTGTAAAAATGAGACTAAAAACTCCTCTCTGACAACCAAATCGTTCCTTATTCTACAATGTAATCATTATAGAAATTTAAGGCTTGTAACTCTACCATTGTTTTAAATAGAATACAGAATCAAACTCTCCTTCTCTTTTTGAAAAATCACTGAAACCAATTGACCTGTACTCTGCAAGCAATTATGTTCATTGACTGTATCCTAGGTAGATAAAAATAGAATGTTTGAAGCAATTAATTAAATTATAATCAGTAAACAATATTCCTAATCTTCCACATTAACTTTTTATACCAGTGTCAATAGACTTTAAGACCCATTATAAATTATGCCAAAGGTAGTAACATACTTTGCAATTTTAATTTGCTAGTCCTGTTTATTCTCAACAAAGGAAGTGTAAATGTAATATCTTGAATGTGTTTTCAAATTAAACATTTTAAAATCCCTCACATTTAGTTAGTGCCTCACAGATCACAAAAATTAAGCTTGATTTCACCAAATCAAAATATTTCATTTGATCCTTAAAATAGCTAAATGAGATGTGAAATATCAGCTTTACCCATTTAAAACCTGTAGGAACTGAAGTTCAGAACGATTAAATAATCGAGGTAGAATACTGAAGCATCTGGGATTGCAACTTGAGTCTCTCTAATTCCAAAACCATGTGAATTAAATGTGTAAGATTAAGAAAATTCCAGATTACAGGGGATTTTAAAAGTTGTTTATTCAACATAGAGACTGACTTCTACATTGTACAGCATGTCTTTGAATAACATCATTTTGTTCAACATCATCTTCTTTTAATGTAGATGAGAAAAAAATGTATTTCTGGCATGGGGCTACTGTCTGTGAGGAGTTTTCAGTTTTCCCCATGTCTGCGTGGGTTTTCTCTGGATACTCGTTTCCTCCTACATCCCAAAGATGTACATGTTAGGTGAATTGGCGTGTCTAAATGGTCACAGTGAGTGAATGTGGGTGTGAGTACACCCTGTGATGGGATGTCATTCTGTCCCAGGTGGGTTCCTGTGTTGTGCCCTGAGCTGCCAAGATAGGCTTTGGCCAACCTCTACCTAAACTGGAATAAGCATGTTGGAAAATAAATGAATTGTATGAATGAATATAAATTATTGCCAAATAAATAATTCATAAAGTATCTGACAATCATACAAATGCATCACAATAAACAATGCAGCACAAAAGCACTCAGCAAGCCTGCCATACTTGTGATTGTTTATTTTTGAACTATGTGGTAGTAGCAGGACATCCTTACAAGTTTTGCTTTGCAAACATGTATTCCTCGATTTAATCTACCACCACTATGGTTACCATTACTCATGGATTCACTGAAAATTAGGTAAATAATTACTTTGTTTTTATTAATCTTTCTTAAATGTATATATAGCTCACATATATTTCAATGTTTAATATTTGAAGCATTTTGGGTCTTTATTTTGAAGTTCGGTGATGTTTTTGTGACCAAAAATATAGCGTAGGAACCTAACTCTATCTCAATTAGCCTATGATAAACCCGGTTTTGATATGTGTCATAATTTTCAGTTTCCAGTAAGTTACTGATGACATTAAACGAGGACTTAACCGTGTTTGAGAGGAGAGCAACACGATTATTTAATAGAAATGTGTTGAAATGTGTATAGATGATCTCTCTGTTGGAACAGTTAAGAGTTAGAGGAGAGCAAATTCAGAAGAAAACTTTCTTAGTCTGTGGTACAATTGTACATGAAAAACAGACAATTCTCTATTGTCTCGAGTTCACCTGGAAATAAAGAATGAGCGTAAATAAGTAGCAGATACAGAACAAGGAACTTGACCTCAGAGTTCACCCAGCAAAGGGTTGAGAGATCCTGGTAGGAATCATCTAATGATGCAATCTAGCCTCTGTTTGCTTCTGCTTACACCAGTGTTAGAGCAAAATCCAAATCTAGCTACTCAATGCATAATGCAGACCATTTCTCTTAAAGGGAAGATGGGTGGATGCCTATTAGGTGTAGTAATCAGGAAGAGTGTTTTCCTGTTGGCAGGTCAGGCAGAGAAGGTGTTTAGATTATATCTCCAAAAGGGTTTCTGATAAAAATTTATTCAAATCAACGCCTCAGTCCACAGGCGAAGAATAACAATGATTCTTCAGCTAATCAATTGGAATGGTGCTTATGACACTTTAGGAAGATTTCTAGATCTCTTTAATCCTCATACAATATTCATTCAAATTTGTTTTCGTGTGCTGATTTCTTTACATATGCAGGCACACAAGCATGCACATGTGGAAACAAGATTCCTTTGTCTGTGGACTCTTTCCATATGCTCAGTATATTTTAATGTTCAAAATCTAGCTGTCATTTAGCTAAATGAGCAAAGAAGCTGTTTTACTCTAACAAATAAGAGGAAAATAGTTTATTTCCCAATAACATTTCCTGCCTATTGTCAGTACTAGCATAATTTTCACCATTATTTGTTTGTTTGAAGGTGGTGGAGATATTGGCATGTGCATTATTAAGATAGTCTGAATATGGTAATTTTCATAATGAGATTTATTGTATAAGCCTCCTGGAATAAAAAGAGGACTGCTCTATTCTAAAGCATTTAAATGGCTGTAGGATAGTGAGATTCCATTATTTTTAATGGAACAAAATTTGTATTCTGAGTTCATCAGAATACCGAATGAGTTGAAGAAACAAGCTCTGTTCTTACATCACTCATGTAATGAGGTAGTATATAAAAAATTCAGTTTTGTGGTGTCAAACACATGGGTGGAATTTAAATGGATATAAATTAATAGTAAATGCCCCATCAAAGAATGCAGGTGATTTTTTGTTGTTGTTGCAGTTTTTGGTAGTTTATGATTCCATGGCACATGGCCTAGCTTGACAAAATGTTATCAAATGAATATAGAGCAGCAGCTTAAAATTAGATGTAAAAGGCTGTTTTTCCTTCATGTCTCCAGTGCCTAGTATAGTGTGTTGCTTTATGGTAGGAATGTAATAAATGCCTGTTCAATTAAAGTGAAACAATATAAATGCAATGGGATTGAATTACCATGTGTGAACAATTTGTCCATAAACTCCGAGCCAGTGTCGAAATGAATGGTTTTTATTTTCATTCTCTAATTTAACAAAATGAATCTAAAATATCTCTAGAGCCATTTACTTTGTTTTATTTATTTTTATATATGTTTGAAATAAGCTGATGAAATACAATAGGCACAAAGGACCTTTTTTTCTTCGTCCATTTTCTTCTTTGCTTCTCCAAATATCCATCACATTTATTACAGTAATTTACTTTGTCAATCTCAGCTTCCTGATCTTTCCTTTCTGCTCATTCCAGCTCCTTATACAATCTTATCACTACATATTTATAATACAACTCACCTAGATTTTAGTTATTTTCACATCAACATTTTAACTAAGGCCAACTAAAGTTGACATGTAGAGTTTTCATTGATCTTATGCCACATTATTTTACAGCGAACATATTTCCCCTTTCTTCTTCTTTGTAGCTCTTTTTCAGCAGCAAAAGATAAAGAAGCTGAATTTCACCAAGCTGACTGTGTTGTAAGATATAACTCTCAAAACTTTTTATATCCTTATCTGATGTATTTTCTCATATTTGATATACAGCTAAATTAAAAGGGGAGCTACAACTTGTTGAATGCTACCATATCACTGTGATTTTGTGTCTGTGTGTATGTATATACAACTTATTATTCACAATATTGCTACAAAGTAGATATTACTATATCCCAGAAAGTTAAACACTTATCTAGGATAACAGATCTTTAAAAATTGTAGACATGGAATTGTAAGAGCTTGCCCATCCAATTCCAAAGTCTGTGTTTTTCTGTACACCACACAGGAATTCCAAATATAGTTTTGAAATAGGGCTGAGTGAAAACCTAGTCTGATGAAATTCACTTTTTTGGGGGCCACTGAATTTTTCATTCCCTAAATACACTGATTTCTAGACTTATGGATCATATTTTATATATTAACTTCCACCTTTTGTAATCATAAACACATTTACTACTGTAGAATATTCCTTACCAGTACATAACTGTCTAAAAAACAAAGGAAAAAAAAAAAAAAACTAGACTAGAACAGAACTTCAACTGTGACTAGAAACAAGTTGAATCTGGGGTTAAATCGTATGTTTTTCTTGCTCCTTCATATAATTTTCTGTATTACAGTAGCAGACAACTTTTTTTTTGTACATGTGAGCTGCTAAAAAGTTACACAAAGAACCTTAGCTACAGAAAGATTTTCTTGCGAATTTCCTCAATAATTTTAAAATTAATTGACATATATCTGTGCCCCTGTGAATCTTTTGGACATCCATAAAAACAAAATAAGGTATACCAGTATTCAATTTATATCATAAAGCTTTATGTTTAGTGCACACTCCTGTCCATAGAATCCTAAAGAAAACTACATATTGACAGTCAATTAGGATGTGCTTGCTCGAAAATACCCTTCATCTGTCATCTTATACCACTATAAAGTACGTTAATCTATGAGATTTTCAGTCCATGAGATTGCTACACAAATAAAGCATGATTCTCCACCCCATCTGACCCTCTCATTCTCTCTCCCCTCCCCCGTCTCTTATACTCACTGTTTCTACCCCAGAGAAATATAACATCTGACAAGCAGTTTCCTAAATATGAACTGATTGAATTGCAGACACATTTTTCAGGTTAGAAAACTTTAAAACTCTGCTGTTAGAAAAATCACTTATAATATATGTAAAGCTTGTAAAACAAACTTATCCTGAAATTAAAAACAAGACTTTTATTAGGGTAATCTATAGATAAGTCAAACAAGACATTGCTTGACCCAAATAAAGAATGTTGGACATGATTAACCAAATAACCCTTTGTGACACGTACACACAAGACCAGTTTTTACCCTGTCATGAATCTTCCAATGGGCTTTTGTAGGGAAGAGTAGGTTAAGAGCAAAAGAGCCGAATTAACTATGTCACTTTTCTTCCAAGAACTGTAGCATGAAATTAAGTGAGCAAAGCTGGATGCATGGAATGATGCCTAACATTCCTGGTATCCACATAAAATAGCAATACATGAAATATTAAAATAACACAATCAGGTGCATTTACCAAATTATTGTCATTGTATGGTAAATAATTTCCCCAGGGACCACACAATAATTCTTTTATGAGTCTTCAGTGAATGATCTGTGATTTGGCAAAAACTCTCATCTCTTACTTTACTGAGAATATTGAGGTTATCAGGAACAAACTCTCTGTCTCTAAAGTTACAGTCACTTATATAGGAATCCGCCCTCATTTCTTTCTCTACAGTGTTGACAAAACATGGCCCTTCTCTCCATCAAGTAAAATGTCTCAAGTGTTCTCTGGTCTTTTATTATTCACATATACTAATCTAGAAGCTTGTTTCCATGTTTATTTTTTATCACAATGATAATTTCAATGTTTTACTTTCTACTGGTTCATTTCTCTGTAAACACATAAGATTTCTCATTCACTCACTCCTTCAAAATTGGTTATGTTTCAGGTTCTGTCCTCTGCTCACACTATAGGCTTTCCAAGAATGGCGTTACTCTGCTCATGCTTCAACCTATTATTATTTACTAACAGCTTCTAGTCCACTAACTTAAGCTAAAATCCTATTCATTCAACCACCTGCTAAATATCTCTTTTCTCTTGGAAGGTTCACAATATTTCTAAACACAACTTACTATTCTTCCTTAAAACTTTGCTTTTCCTTCTCAATTTTCTATGTTGGTGAATGCAAGTGCCCTAGGCTTTCAACAAGGAGGTAATATAGGTTTTTTTAAACTCCTTTCCACAATCAGAGATGAAGTTCTGTCTACCCCACCTCCTAGACGTCACAACTGCTTGTGCCTCATAAGTCACTGCTATTCCGTCTATGGCCTGCACTAATTAGTATTCTATCTGGTCTTCCTACTTCCAGTCCTGACTCTCTATAGCTTATACTCCACATTGATGCCAATGTTATACTTGGAAAAAAATTGCAGTTTTGATTATGTTATTCCACATTCCTAAATCCTTTGATACTTTTTCTATGTAATAAAGTAAAAACTTATTTACCTGAAGCACAAAACCATGGAGCACCACAGGTATAAAACAGACCTGATCAAAATTCATGACATTAATAATTTTTTTCATCCTGAAAATGTGCATTTTCATAATAATAATCTATCAGGAAGAAAAAAATTATTTAAAAAGGTATTTTCCAGCCGGGCGCGGTGGCTCACGCCTGTAATCCCAGCACTTTGGGAGGCCAAGACAGGTGGATCACCTGAGGTATGGAGTTCAAGACTAGCCTGACCAACATAGAGAAACCCTGTCTCTACTAAAAATACAAAATTAGCTGGGTGTGGTGGTGCATGCTTGTAATCCCAGTTACTTGGGAGGTTGAGGCAGGAGAATCGCTTGAACCCAGGAGGCGGAGGTTGCAGTGAGCTGAGATCGCAACATTGCACTGCAGCCTGGGTGACAAGAGCGAAAACTCCGTCAAAAAAAAAAAAAAAAATTTCCCTCAATACTTGTTAAAAACAAGTTTGCCACAATTAAAATACATAAATATGAAACCACTTTCCTATGTGATGTTTAAGAGTCAGGAAAGTAGTGAACCTCTTTGTAATATGTGAATTGACTGATATTTTTTAAAGTCAAATAAAGCAGACTATAAAGTGAGATTCTATAATTCCAGGAAATGATCACAGTTTGAAGTAATGATATTTTTGTCTCTTCTTAACTGCAAGCTCCAGTTTGTGCAAAGAGACCAAAATATCGTAAAATGTAATATTAATAGCATCCAAATACTTTAGATCTATCTTAGAAAATGCTAGATTTTATTTACTTATTTTTCTGGTAAACAATGTTAAAGAATTTAAAGTATAATCACTTTTTCCGTTTATAAACACAGACTCAAATTTCAGGATTTGATAAAAGTATCTCGATTTCGAATTATAGCCTATGTTTTTTAATACAACACTGACAGTATCCAGACAGTTGTCTACTTTTAATCTATCTACTTTTATCATAATATTGTGGACAGCAGTTATATGTGTACTGAAGTTCACAGTGGAGGTGAGCTCCTTGTTGACTTTCAAATGCAATGATAATCAAAGTGGATAAACTCTCTGCTCTTCGTCCCACCTGCAGGCTTCTGGATTCATGCATTGATTTATGCCAGCTCAATCTTCTGACTTTTCATCAAGATGTGTAATATACAGTGCCTTCATTACGAACTATAGTTTCCTCTATCATTATAAGAAACACAAGTTAAGTAAGCTTTCCTCAAACAGCAGTGATTGCTTTCAAGTTCCTGAACAGGCTGCAATAGGCTTGACGAAAAGGATTGATTTATCACTTTTTAAATAGATTCTTAATCTGCAAATCAATAAAAATGTTTCACTTCAGCAGTGGCACAGGGTGAATGACTCACCCTTGAAAACAGAATGAATGAATGCTGTCTTTCTTCCTTTCTTTAATATACTCAGATTGCAATTGTGCCTTTGCTTTGCTTGTATTACTTGCTAAATTCCAGTGTTTGGGCGTGCCTGAGATTTTAGCCTGGTTTCTCCATAAATTGAGTGAGGGGTTGAATGTTAATCTGCTAGGACTGCTATTTTAACACTGCCATTCTCCTTGTTATGTAATAAGAAAATTAAACTCAAACAATCTTTAGTTGGCCAAAGATAAAAATAAAAGATGAAAACACACAGATGTGGAGATCATTTTATGCCAAAGTGACACAGCATTTGTTAGTTTCAGACTAGCAGAAATTCTGGTAATTTAAATGTTATACAATCAGCTTGGTAAATTCTACCAAAGAGTTAAATTAAAACACATAGGCTCATTTCCCCATATGTCTTCTACTCTTCATACTTTACTAAGTGTATAGTAGAATATAAACACCTCTTCTTGGAGGTAGCTCTTAGGCAGTTCAGAAGTCTAAGTACTCAAAAATTCCAAAAAGAAGGCACTTTAGCCTATAGTCATCAAAAGTTTCTTTAAAATTTTCTAGAAGTAGTGATAATTAAAACAAGAAAAATAAAAAATTGGAGCCCTCCCATTACTCCTCCCAAATATGAAGAGGTAACATAAAAGTAGAAAGCTTATTAATAGAACCTATTAACAACCAGCTGGTCTGATTTGTTTTTTTTTTTTTTTTTTGAGATGGAGTCTCCCTCTGTTGCCCAGGCTGGAGTGCAGTGGCACGATCTCACCTCACTGAAAGCTCCGCCTCCCGGGCTCACACCATTCTCCTGCCTCAGCCTCCTGAGTAGCTGGAACAACAGGCGCCCGCCACCACACCTGGCTGATTTTTTTGTATTTTTAGTAGAGACGGGGTTTCACCATGTTAGCCAGGATGGTCTCGATCTCCTGACCTCGTGATCCACTCGCCTCAGCCTCCCAAAGTGTTGGGATTACAGGCTTGAGCCACCATGCCCAGCCTCAGCTGGTCTGATTTAAGCATTTTTGAATAGTTTACATTTAATTTAACCAGTCTCTATAACAAATTTTATTCCCATACAATTTGAATTAAGTAACTGTATGGTCACAAGAATTCCTTTTTTAACAAAAGTAAAGTGAAATAATGGCATTTTCACTTCAATTGTATCACTGATTCCAAAAAGGAAACTTTCTAAAAATATATTAGCTAAGAAGTTCATCACTAATGTTTGAAAACTTCTGAAAAAGTACCTCGTTTTTGTTTTAAATGAATAATAATATTTTATTTGAAATAGAAAAAAAAATCAACTCAAATTTAGGTATATAAGAGTTCCTTTTTGTATTGTTAAAAATGCTTTATTTATTCTAGATTTAGAGGCACCATATTTTATTTCTTCCTTTTGTTCTCATTTTTTTTCAAGTTTTAATAAAATGACACTTTGGAAGATGTACTTTTTTTCCTTCACATATCATCACCCATAGACAATAAGAAGAAGGTGGTGAGACTGGGTATTTTGTTCTTATTTGAAATCTATGTTTGGTGAGAACACCATATACTGGAGATGAAACTTATACACAAAAAGTTAAACCTATTCCTGAAAATCCTCATTTTAGAAATACATTATCTACCTAATTATTAAAATAAAGTAAGGAGGAGAGCAGGAGAGAAAATTAAATGTTGTTATAAATGATTGGCGAGTCCTCCTGGTCTCTGTTCACACTTCACTTACATCTGTAGTACACACCAGTCCTTTACACCGACTCTCTGAGGAAAACCACCCTTCTCATCCTTCATGTACTATCCTCCTGATCTTCTCACACTGCATGGTTTGAGTAGACCTTTCTAGTGACCAATGAGTCATAAGGCAGTAAATCTATACAAGCCTTAACTCCTCTTAGTTTACTGTCCATCCTTGTAGTTCAATCAAGTAGACATTTCCATGGGATAACACATTGTTTGGCTTCTAAGCGTTCTACTTTTATGTTACCTCTTCATATTTGGGAGGAGTAATGGGAGGGCTCCAATTTCTCTTCAACTACTCATATTTTAATTTGATTGAGAATTTGTATTTTGTCCAAAAGCCAGAAATGTGCCAGATAAGAATTTGTCCTCTAAATTACCTAAATAGTCTCCTTCAGGAACCAAGAAAGTGAACAGACCTTGCCTGCTTGCCTTCAATATCTGTTAATAAACAATATGGGTCAGTGAATGTTCAAGAAATGGAAGCCAATGATTACAGCATCAGTGAAAATGATTTAATGATAATTCCTGAGTCCAATACTGAGATACAAATTAACAACACTGCATTAGATATCTTTTTGTAAAATCTATGTATGAAATAAATGTACAAAATTCAAGCTGTATTTTAATTTTTCTCATGACTCTGATATATGTGGTACATATACTATTTGGGCGCTAAAGACATTTAAAAGTTGTCCCCAAAGCTCAGAATTCATTAAAGGAGGAGTCTGGGCCAGGCGCAGTGGCTCACGCCTGTAATCCCAGCACTTTGGGAGGCCAAGACAGGTGGATCACCTGAGGTATGGAGTTCAAGACTAGCCTGACCAACAAAGAGACACCCTGTCTCTAACAAAAATACAAAATTAGGCGGGGGTGGCGGTGCATGCCTGTAATCCCAGCTACTCAGGAGGCTGAAGCAGGAGAATTGCTTGAACCCAGGAGGCGGATGTTGCAGTGAGCCGAGATCACGCCATTGCACTCCAGCCTGGGCAACAAGAGTGAAACTCTGCCTCAAAAAAAAAAAAAAAAAAAAAAAAAAAGACTCTATTTTTGTTAAAATGCCATGTATGTGCATCTGATTTTTCCATAAAAATATTCTAACAAAATATAGTAATTAAAATATTTAGCTTCAGAGATTGACCATTTTCACTTACATCTACTTTTCCAGTATTTAGTACCTATGTGACACTAGCAAAGTTATTTATTTTCTCTTTCTTGATTTCTACATTTGTAGAATGGGAGTAGTAGTAGGGTCTATGTCATGTCGTTGTTGAGAGGATTAAATGAGATAATTCATGTAAGGTGGTTAGCACACAGAAAGAGCTAAATATATGCCATCTATTTTACTAACTTTATGGTAATAGAGCTAATTAAGTTGATTTTGATTGAGGCACTTTATTGCCCTCATTAAAATATACATTAATGTGTCATCTAATATTTATTGGCAAGGCATTCTGGTAAGTATTACAGTCTTAAAAGTATTTGCCATAAATAATTAGCAAATCACTGGAAGTTTTGACTTCGCAAGGCCTGAATAGTTAAGCAGTTATTCTAATTACACAAGGCTCTAAATGTACAGGCAAACCCATGACCTGGAAAATGGACGTGCTTTTGAGTTCAGTCAATAAAATGGTCTGAAAGTATTGTAGCTTACAGATGTTTTTAAACATTCCAAACCAGTATAGTCACATGACTTTCACCAGGAAAATCAATTGTCTTCATATCCTACTAAACTTTGGAATGATAAAAGCTACTGGTTATTGGGCATTTGCTCTAGACAAAGGATTATATACCTGTTTTATGTATATTGCTGTACTTAATTCACAATTTTCCTGTGAGAAGAGTATATTCATTATTGTACAAAAAAGAATGCTAAAGTCCAGAGAGTTTTAATAATACATTTCCAAGTCACATAGCTGGTGGCAAGATGGGGAATTTCAGTGTACACCTTAAATATGTCACTATACCATGCTACTTCTCAAATACGTGGGCTTATTTAACAGACCATTTTGGTATTATATTACACATCCAGCACATTTATACAGCAGCAAGGGTCTAGGAGTAACATATGCATGTCAGGATCTCAGCCATGTGACTTGGATCACTGCCCTGTTTTATTAAATGAGTAAATCAGTGCAATGCTAAAGGAACACTCTAGATCTTTGATATGAGGGAATTTAGCACTTGTGGTTTCAACTGTTTTGTGGAGACTTCAAGGGACTATGACATCTAGTAATCTGTAATTTTGTTGAGGTGAACAGGTACTACCATACTGGCATGTAAGAGTGAGTCATTTAGAAAGTGTGGAGACTAGGTAAAACCAAGATTTGCACCTTGACATATTCCACAGTATTTCTGTATGCACATTTACTTGAGTCAAATGATTTTTAAAAAGTTCTATTCTGTTAGGTTTTTAAAAATAACCCATAAACCTTCCAGGAAAATAAATTACTAGTGCTGGTCTGAAAGAATCACTCAAATTTTTTAGTTACTGTTTACATTTTTTTTTTTTTTTTTGCAATATTAGGGTATTTTGAATACCTTGGGGCACTTCACTATAGCCAGAATACATCAGAATGATGTGTTTGTGAGGTGCTATTGTATTACAGAGCAAGATTTGAATAAGATTTTCCTAATTATACTATCCAAATCATTACTTTCTATTTTATCAGGGTGAGAAAAATCATTTGTATTATTTTTAAAAAGAGGAAGACAAGACTTCACATAATTTGTTAAATCAATAATAATGCTTACAAAGTCCACTGAGTTGGTTTAATCAAATCTTTTTTACTTGTCATCTAATTTTATTCTTGAACCAACCATGCGTTTAGGTAGAAGTACAATTATCCTAACCTTAAGGTTGGGAAAATGGAGGCTTAGAGAAGTTAAGTAATATGCTCAATGCTAATCAATGTAATCTGATGTGGACCAGGTCATCTAACTCCACATTCGGTGCTTCCATTTTTAATAGTCTATTTTCTAAGAATTTTTCTAACATTTTAAACTACTATTGAGTGAATATCTGATACCAATTCAAGAACCATCATACTATCTTATTTCACACAAACTGGCTTCTTTACTACTAATAATAATAGTGATGATGAGATCATCTGATTTCTCTTAGGCAGTTCCATATGCATCCTCTTTTTTTTTTTTTATTATACTTTAAGTTCTAAGGTACATGTGCACAATGTGCAGGTTTGTTACATATGCATACATGTGCCATGTTGGTTTGCTAACACCCATTAACTCGTCATTTACACTAGGTATTTCTCCTAATGTTATACCTCCCCCATCTCCCCACCCCACGGCAGGCCCTGGTGTGTGATGCTCTCTGCTGTGTCCAAGTGTTCTCATTGTTCAATTCCCACCTGTGAGTGAGAACATGTGGTGTTTGGTTTTCTGTCCTGCAATAGTTTGCTCAGAATGATGGTTTCCAGCTTCATCTATGTTGCTACAAAGGACATGAGCTCATCCTTTTTTATGGCTGATAGTATTCCATCGTGTAAATGTGATACATTTTCTTATTCCAGTCTATCTTTGATGGACATTTGGGTTGGTTCCAAGTCTTTGCTATTGTGAATAGTGCCACAATAAAACTACGTGTATATGTGTCTTTATAGCAGCATGATTTATAATCCTTTGGGTATATACCCAGTAATGGGATCAGTGGATCAAATGGTATTTCTAGTTCTAGATCCTTGAGGAATCACCACAGTATCTTCCACTATGGTTGAACTAGTTTACACTCTCACCAACAGTGTAAAACGCTCCTATATCTCCACATCCTCTCCAGCACCTGTTGTGTCCTGACTTTTTAATGATCACCATTCTAACTGGTGTGAGATGGTACCTCATTGTGGTTTTGATTTGCATTTCTCTGATGGTCAGTGATGATGAGCAGTTTTTCATGTGTCTGTTGGCTGCATAAATGTCTTCTTTTGAAAAGTGCCTGTTCATATCCTTTGCCCACTTTCTGATGGGGTTGTTTGATTTTTTTCTTGTAAATTTGTTTAAGTTCTTTGTAGATTCTGGATATTAGCCCTTTGTCAGATAGGTAGATTGCAAAAGTTTTCTCCCATTCTGTAGGTTGCCTGTTCACTCTTCTGGTAGTTTCTTTTGATGTGCAGAAGCTCTTTAGTTTAATCAGATCCCATTTGCCTATTTTGGCTTTTGTTGCCAATGCTTCTGGTGTTTTAGACATGAAGTCCTTGCCCATGCCTATGTCCTGAATGGTATTGCCTAGGTTTTCTTCCAGTGTTTTTATGGTCTTAGGTCAAACATTTAAGTCTTTAATCCATCTTGAATTAATTTTTGCGTAAGGTGTAAGGAAGGGATCCAGTTTCAGCTTTCTACATATGGCTAGCCAGTTTTCCCAGCACTGTTTATTAAATACGGAATCCTTTCCCCATTTCTTGTTTTTGTTAGGTTTGTCAAAGATCAGATGGTTGTAGATGTGTGGTGTTATTTCTGAGGCCTCTTGTCTGTTCCGTTGGTCTATATCTCTCTTTTGGTACCAGTACCATGCTGTTTTGGTTACTGTAGCCTTGTACTATAGTTTGAAATCAGGTAGCATGATGCCTCCAGCTTTGTTCTTTTGGCTTAGGATTGTCTTGGCAATGCAGAGTCTTTTTTAGTTCCATATGAACTTAAAAGTGTTTTTTTCCAATTCTGTGAAGAAAGTCATTGGTGGCTTGATGGGGATGGCATTGAATCTATAAATTACCTTGGGCACTATGGCCATTTTCACAGTATTGATTCTTCTTATCCATGAGCATGGAATGTTCTTCCATTTGTCTGTATCCTCTTTTATTTTATTGAGCAGTGGTTTATAGTTCTCCTTGAAGAGGTCCTTCACATCCCTTGTAAGTTGGATTCCTGGGTATTTTATTATCTTTGTAGCAATTGTGAATGGGAGTTCACTCATGATTTGGCTCTCTGTTTGTCTGTTATTGGTGTATAGGAATGCTTGTGATTTTTGCACATTGATTTTGTATCCTGAGACTTTGCTGAAGTTGCCTATCAGCTTAAGGAGATTATGGGCCGAGAAGATGGGGTTTTCTAAATATACAATCATGTCATCTGCAAACAGGGACAATTTGACTTTCTCTTTTCCCAATTGAATACCCTTTATTTCTTTCTCTTGCCTGATAGCCCTGGCCAGAACTTCCAACACTGTTGAATAGGAGTGGTGAGAGAGGTCATGCCTGTCTTGTGCCTGTTATTAAAGAGAATGCTTCCAGTTTTTGCCCATTCAGTATGATACTGGCTGTGGGTTTGTCATAAATAACTCTTATTATTTTGAGATACATTCTATCAATACCTAGTTTATTGAGAGTTTTTAGCATGAAGGGCTGTTGAATTTTGTTGAAGGCCTTTTCTGCATCTATTGAGATAATGATGTGTTTTTTTGTCTTTGGTTCTGTTTATGTGATGGATTATATTTATTAATTTGCATACATTGAACCAGCCTTGCATCCCAGGGATGAAGCCAACTTGATCTTGGTGGATAAGCTTTTTGATGTGCTGTTGGATTCCATATGTATTCTCTTAAGTGAACTCCTCAGTAACTCTGATATAACTATGAGGGCTGAGGAAAATGAGGCACGGAGAAAGTATGACTTAATGAAGGGAAGGAGAGGAGCCCATCCAGGAAGCTGCATCTTTTAGCTTTGGATACTGTGATCTTTCACTCAAATATCTCTTTGATGACAATAGGAGGAAATAATAATTCATGTGGATAATAGAGAATAAGAAAGTTTGTGTAATTCTGAAATTACCTATGGATTGAAATTTTTTTCAAGAAGGCATTGAATGAAACAATTAACAAAGAATTATGAAATCTTTGAAATAAAAGTTGGTGTGCATATAACTCTACTTTTATGCTCACTTTATCAATTAGAAAGCAGAGATTCAGAGACATTGGCTGATTTTTCTATGACTGCAAAGCTAATAAGTGAGGGGGAATAATCAAAATTAGAAAACAAATATTTGAACCCTTAATCTTCTGAAAATAAAAAAGAAAAATGAAAAGAATATAAATTACCATAAAAGTAAAGTTTAAATAAAAATGACAAGCATGAAAGCACTGAAGATTTTTTTTTTAAGTGAGAAAGTAAGATAAATACAAATGAATCCTGAAATAAAGTAAATGAGAAAATAAATGTTAGGGATTGAAGGTAGAAGAATCTCAAACAGAAATATGCAGGCATCCCACAACATAGAGGGAAAAAAACCAAACATATTTTTTCATGACTTACTTGAAGAAACTATTTCATCTTATAAAAACTTTTAAAGCTATCTGAGCCTTCTGGTGTAGATGAGTTAGTAGCCACGAGCAGCCCACTTCACTTGTCCCAGAAGTTAATTACCTATGTTTGAAAGCCTGTCACCAAGTAACAGTGTCTTAGTCACTATTAGGTTGTGAGCAGTGTATGGCTTTGAGAATAAGCCACAAAGCTAAAGGGACAAAGTAGAAGGAACTCAGTCTGTGTTTACTGAAGAGGTCAATTGATTTTAAAGTGTGCAGCTGTTCTGTAGTTTAGCAAGAACAATCTTATATAGATTCCCGGGCAGAAAATGCTCCATCTACTGAAATTCTTGCTAAATTATTAAACAGTAATCACAGACTCATTTATATTAAGTAGAAGCAAAGAGATTAAAAAAGAAGTCCCATATATAAACATCAAGAATGTAAATTAAATCTGCCTCTAGCAGATTCCTTCAATTCTGCAACTTCTTTTGGAATATTCCCTGTTCTAGTCGGTTTTTCTTGATAAGCAATCAAAGTATTAAATATGCTTCCCGTAGTGTCTAAAACAACTGAAATGGAAACGGTTATTTGACCTTTGTTCCAGTAATTTTTTCCATTTTTTCTTAAAAAATTTATGTTTGTGGCACAACCGAAGATACTAAATGATAAATCTACAAATGTTTTCATAGAAATTTGGAAGAAGTACATGAAGATATATGTGGCAAAGCACATAGTATAAAAAGAAGTACTTTTAAATAGCCATATCCATGACAGATAGTAATAATATCTTGTATTCACTTAAATTTTGTTTCTATTGCAAGAGGTTTATTGTAGGACAAGGCACAAAATGAGAAATGTGGGAAATAAAAATAATAAGATTTTCCTATATTGTTATAATTCAAGGATAGAGCTCAAGGATACTTCTATTTTTTCACTGGATAAAACCCTGTACTATGTTTCAGTTAAGTTCATCTTCAGCATAAAATATGTGCTAGCATGTACATCACGGGGGTCCAGTCTTTTGGCTTCCCTGGGCCACGTTGGAAGAATTGTCTTGAGCCACACTAAAATACACTAACACTAACGATAGTTGATGAGCTAAAAAAAATCACAAAAAAATCATAATATTTTAAGAAAGTTTACAAATTTGTTTTGGGCTGCATTCAAAGCCATCCTGGCCCATACCGCCCATGGGCCATGGACTGGACAAGCTTGATGTACATAGTGCTTGTGGTATCTGGTGCGTCAAAAGAGTGCTATTGATGATTCCATTTAATCTTACTCTAAAGTCTGTGAATTTAGATTAAGTAGATTTGAATCCAACATGACCAATCAAAAAATTTGAGTTTTTAACATTTATACTTAATATTCTATTACTGGAGCTATAGCAAACATGGAGAATGGTAAAGTTTTAAGGAAGAAGAGATGCTGCCAAATGGTAAGATGTAGGACCATGCATACTACATTCATTCTCACATGTAGTATGTGGTATGTCACTTACATGATTCACTTTTAGATATCTTTTGTGATTGCTGTTTCATATCAGGACCTTTAAGGTGGAGCCAGCTTAATTAATTTTAAAGTGAAAAGAAAATATTTCCCTTCCATCTTATTATATTTCTTTAAACTCAATTTCTGCTTCAATCTGACTGGTAACTTTAAATCTGTCAATTTAGCATATATGTTTATATTGAAATCTCACAGCAATTATGAGCAAAACTTGGTCAAATTTTCTTTTTGATCATATTTTGTTGTTGTTGTTGCTGTTATTTTGTTTGTTTGTTTTGAGATGGAGTTTTGCTCCATAACTCAGGCTGGAGTGCATGGCATGATTTGGCTCACTGCAACCTCTGCCACCTGGGATCACGAGATTCTCACGTCTCAGCCTCCTGACTCACTGAGATTACAGGTGCCTGCCACCACATCCAGCTAATTTTTTGTTTGTTTGTTTGTTTAGTAGAGACGAGTTTTCACTATGTTGGCCAGGCTGGTCTTGAATTCCTGACCTTAACTTACTCACTTGGCTTGGCCTCCCAAAGTGGAGGGATTACAGGCATGAGCCACTGTGCCTGGCCTTTTTTGGGAAAATTTTCTGAGAAAATTCAGCTATCCTCTTCCCACAACCTTCTCCAATTGTGCAGTAATATATCTCAGGAAAACTTGGTAATGACAGCAAGAGTCATCCCGGTTTGACATCACAGAGGCAGGATAATATGGCTCACTACTTACTTTTTGTGTTTGTAAGTTCATGAAAAACAAAATAAAACAAAACAAACAAAAAAAGAAAACCAACCCCCCAAAAAACAACAACAACAAAACAACTAAAGTCTTTATTTGCAAGAGAAAAAGATTTATTCAGTGATTACAGTCTATATGACCCCATTTCATCTTTTTGTAACTAAGAGTTGGGTTTTCTTCAACTTTATTAATGCTTAAAGTACACAGATTCCATGCCCTTTACTGTGAGATAACAGTAGACACTAGATAATGTCCTTAAAAATCATTTTGAATGATGAAGTTAGTTAGTTTTTAACTAAAATAAGTTTAATACAATTAGAATTATTGCTGTTCTCTGTCTGGATATACACAAGCCAAGAATAATTAAACAGCTCCTCTCAGCCTAACCCCATAGCCTGCTTTGCAGAAAAACCTTCTATCTTCTGTTAGAGAATCTCCCAAGGAGGGAGCTAGCGAGAATATAGAAGAATGACACGGATCACATAATTGTTATAACAAACTAGATGAACATCCAGTTTCCCATTATGAGTTAGAGGTTTGGTTCTTCACAGCTGTTAGTTTCATCTTCAGATAATACCTCATAATGAAAGCTAAACTTGCATTAATACAAATGGTTTTTCAGTAAGATTCCATTAGCTGCTGAGATTTAAATACAATTTTTGAACATAATCATTCATGTTCTACATAAGCCAATTCCCTCAATGAGAAATTCCTAGGGCCCTTCCTTCTCAGTCATTTCCAGTTGCTAATCCCTGTCATGGGTAAGAGAAGTTGGCTTTTCCTTGATTTCCCCACCAGTTCTCACAAAGCACATTTGTAGACTAAGCAGGCTTGACTAAAACTTTAGGATGGCAGATTGGGTTTACATAGAGAAACACAAACAAGCCACAATTGAACATTAGGTATCCACGTTGCTAATGCCATTTAGCCATGCTGCCATTTGCTATCACTGGCTATCTTTTTCCTCAAACTCCAGACCATGCCATGCCATCTGACCCCCTGCTTCTCTTTTCTCCCTCTCTTCCTTGATTGCCTGACCCCCAAAATACATGTTCATTCCTTATGTAGAACATTTTCCTACTGTCTTTTCCCATACCGCTTGCTTAATGTCTGCCTTCTATTCTCAAATGACTTTCCTTAAAGAAAAAAAAGTTAAATTTTAAGAACCTCTGATTGCAGCTGTATAAGAAGAATTATATATACATATTCTCTCCACCTGCTGCAGACTTTTAAAAATAAGGTTATCTTCAATTAAGTCAAGTACAGTAACCTTGGGGATTTATATTCTATACATATAATTGAAATTATGACTTCTCATCAAGCAATTTTAATGTATGGCCATATTAAGAAAAAAACTTGTATTCAATGTGAAAACTAATAGTCAAATAGTAAATACAATATGTAATATTATTAAAAGGCTGGTCAGTACATCTTTAATCTTTAATTGTATAAATGTATGATGATGCTATTAATAACACATATTGATTCATTTTTATTAAATTTTGACAAAGAATTAATTTTGTCCTAGGATAATCAATACCCTTAAATGGAACAAACTCATATATAATATTGATTTGTAGAGAGAAAAAAGTCATTAAATTTTTGCTTCGGGGAATGAGTAAAATTATCTATAATATAAATATTGAAAAGTACTAATTCACTTTTTTTCTAGGAAGAAAGAGACATGGGATATTTCCGGTAATAATGATTAATAAAAAATGTCATACAGGAGCATTTTTGGGGAAAAGAATAACTTTTTTTTTTTAAATGATATCTTTGTAGCAATTAACAGAAAGCTTTTCCTGTACTAGGTGCTAAATAAATGTTAATGAACAGAGTAAATTTGGTCATTTGGTTGCATGTAATACAAAAATCCTGGCCAAACTTGCTCAGATAACACTCTAAGCAAACATGAAGACATGGAGTTGGGCTGAAATACAGTGATGTATGAGACAGTTTCAAGGACCAGCTATTCTATTAATATCTCTGACTGCCATATGATAATGCTTCACATGTGTTCTGTTCTCTTCTCTCCAAAGCCAGCTTTCACTTAGTTTCCCCTCTTTTATAACTTTAGCTTGCAAATGGGTTAGGCTTGCTACTATCTCTCAGGCTTTCCTGATATATCTTGTCTTTTTCTACCCCCGTTTCCAATTTACTAAGTTTTTAAAATTTTCTAATTTTAAATTCCTTAAATAGTAGTATGACTGCCTGACTTATATTTTTTCTGGATAATTCATAGGTGTTAGATCACTGGCAGGACTATGCATAGAGTGACATTGGATTATATGCCTATCTAATCCTATCAGTTGAAACTGGAGGAGCAGAGCATATGTTTTGTCAGAAGAAACTTTCCCTTAAAAGGAAGTATTTTCAGGAACAGGGAGTATAACACCTCTCAGGAGAGTAGATCGTTATGGATGATCTCTGACCTATAAAAGGGGTATGTTCTACAAACTGAAAACCAGAGAATACCGTCTTGCTAAGATTCTCAAACTGTATCAATAACTATGGCTATCTAATACATGCAGGTAACATTTACAGAATAGAAGTCTCTTCTTGTTTCCTGCCTCCCACCTCTTTCACACTTACTGTCAATCACTGAAGCAAATCATCTCAAATAAGTAGGTGCAGTGACATAGCAGAGAAAGGGCATGCACAACTGGGGCTGTGTTGGAGCTTGGGAGATCATCCATCAGGTTAGACACGCACAATAATTAGTTCATGTTGCTACGCCCAACATCATAGCAAATTCTGGGGAAACTGGAGGGGAAGTTTGGGGAAAATTCACATGACTTACAGTTGTTGCTTGAAGAACATCCCCCCACCTATTTTTCTCTATCCGTGGGGGGGGGAATAAAAGGCTATGCTAATTACGTATTTGTTCCCTCTCTATGAAGTCTGCATGGACAGCTAGTCTGTTCACATGTAGAGGTGAGGAGGTTCACTAAAAAATATGACAGAGAGCAATACTCAGACAATGATTTCATGCAAAAAACACCAAATTGTAAGAATGTGGATATCTCCAATATATATTTGAATCAGTCATTTATTGGCTTGCTTTCCTCTGAGATGGTGAAAGCCAATTTAGCAGGTGGAGAGAGAGAGTCAGAAAATAATCATTTCCAGAAAGAGCAGGTGAATCATGCATATTTTTTATATTCACATATACACACTCACAATGCAGATAGCTTGAAAAAATAGTTATCCCTCAGATAACCAGACTTATCTATATACCTCATAGTGTGTGCCCTTTTGTCTAGTTGCTATCAATAACTAAAAAATAACCACACAATATATTTAAATTAGGATGCAAAACAGATACTTATTATCACACTGTACCAAATATAGAAAATAAATGTGATAGTAGAGGAAAGAAAATCTGTTTCATTTATGCTGGAGATGAAAACAAAATTAAGAAAATAGATGTAAGAAAAAAAACTTCTCTGTACTGAGCTTGGGAGTCTCTCCCCAGGATTACGTTGTTCAACATTTTCTAGTGATGCTAAGGATAGAAACAACCAGCTCTTGAACTTTGAAGTAATTGGTTCACAGCTGTGCTTATACTGAAATGGAAATATGAAAATACATTTGTACAGAGGAGGATTATTTTTTTTTTGTAGTTGTAATGAGAGAGTTGTCAAATTAAACGCAAACTGCTGTAAGTAAAATAAATTACATGTGGAAATTCAATTCCTGATACTTTCATCGAGTGAGTACATGTGCTGTATTTCCAGAAAGAATGCTAACATTAATCATAAAAAGAACTCTTATGTTGTGTTATTCTATCATGTTAGTGTTAAGGAAGCAAGAGTGATCTACAGTGATTGTTAGATATTTTTGTATCCAAGAAGCACGGATAAGACACTGAATCAATGGAACACAGTGTACTTCAAGCATTTATTAAACGTTTGAGCAGTTTGGGAGAGACACAAAGAGCATAAAGACCACATTTCTGGCTGCAGAGATACTTCGAATATACCTGGGAAAGCAAGATTAGCACACTTGAGAGAGATAATATAGAACACATGGATAATCAGAAGAGAAAGATCAGTAGGGCTGAAATACGAAGAAAAGATTTTGTAGCTGACATAGAATAAGGTATTGAAATGTGGCTGCAGAGTAACAGAAAGGCAGAAGGAAGGCACTTTAGGGGGCATATGTCTGTAAGTCCATGCAGCAAAGAATGTAAACAGGGACATGAAGAAGGGAGAAGATGGAGTAAAGACAGAGTATGGATTGTTTAGGGGAGAATAAAAGCTACATAGAGAGCACTGGGCTCTCTATATGGGCTACTTGGAAACCAAGATAGATATAGATATAAATTTTTTAAACCTTATGAAGGCAGAATAATTGGAAATGTGATCTTACGTTTCAGCTAAAAAATGAATATATATATATATATCGTATACATGTATATATGCTTGTGATTGCATTGCCGACTATATATATATACAGATATATATATAGTCTATATCTATATATAGTCTATATATATCTGTATATATATATAGTCGGCAATGCAATCACAAGTGGCCACACAATGAAAGGGTGGGACTTAATGCAGAATAAAAAAAAAAAAGCACTGGTCTGGAAATGTGAAGAAGATCTGAAACTTATTCCAGCTGTATGACTAACATACCATGTAAATCTTGAACATGCCACTTGGTTTCTTGACAGTTCATAGATATTTCCAACTCTAATAGTTACCACTAATTTATAATACATTCATATGAGGTCAAAATTTCAAATTAGCTAAAGGAAAACACTAATTTGTAGATGTGATTGGAAAATAATTCCTGTAAGTAAAATTATTAGGAAATTCGGATATATTTGCCACCTGCATATTTTACAAGAAACAGTATATATTACTTAGGCACTAGAACACCTAATGGTAAAGGGAAAAAAGTACTGACGAAATAGAATATTTCATCGTCTCTTCAATCCTCAATGTCATGCATTCCACCAGATTAGAATCTATGTGACGGGGAGGAACTATGACTAACCTAGTCTATACTTTTAATAATGCCTGGCACAAAGGAAATGCTTAACTTCATCAATGTTGAAAGAAAATGCCTAAGTGTATATGCCCATAATGTATACTTCATATTCAGTTTTATCAGAAATAAATAAAAATATAGACTTCCTCATCAATTTAAAATATTTACTTAAGTCTCACTCCAAAATGATAATTCAATCATAGTTGCTTAACAATAAAACAGACATGATCTCAGTTGTTGCTGTACTTTAGGAAGCTACAATTAAGATGGCTCATATAAAATTAGCCAAAAAACAAAAAGAACATTAATGGAACTGATAAGTATTTATGTCTAGGTGCAAGTGATGTTCCAAGGGTATGTATACAAATGTGAAGCAAGCATCAGGTCAGTATTCTAAAAGTTCTAGTTTAATGTGAAGTAGTCTGTGAATCACCTGGTTGATTTATCTAGTGGGGATTTCATAATAGTTTGCCTAAATTTTCCATCTGTCAGGTTCAGAAGTGACAGAATAAAAGATTTGATGGTCAGATGGGCAGATCAGGAAGAAATCAGTTTCAAGGAATAAATGGGTCTGCCACTTTCTCTTGCGGGGTGTGGATATGTCTCTTTATCTCTCTGTGCCTGTGTTGACTTCATCTATAAAATGGATCTAATCATGTTACCTTTCTCATTGGTAGATACCAGAGATTATTCAAATCGCTGAGCACATTGCCTGGTACACAGAAAGTATTTAATACATATTACTGTCTATTATTATTATTATCATGATCATGATCATCATCATCTTCATCCCAATCATGTTGCTTTGTTCAGAAGTGCAGAGAAAATAAAGATCCTCCAAAGTACCATTAAGACAAGTAAATAATGCCAGGTGAGAAATCAACATTAGATGCTTACCAATATGAGCTTATAATTCAAAATAAGTTAAGAGTAATTTTTTAAAAACCTTATAAAGGCAGAGTAATTGGAAATGCGATCTTATGTTTCAGCTTACAAAATGAATAAAATGCACTTGTTTCAAAAGCAAAGACTCCACCTGTCTCTGTACTCTTAATATAGGCTCATCTTGTAGCTAACTGTAGCTCAAACTAATATTAATATTCTCCAAAGGACAAAATTGCATCAACTGAAAATTTGGTTTCTGCCTGATATTCTGTGTTAGCTTTGCTATTTTCAACTGCAATAAGCATTTTGAAAAAGCCTTAAAAAGTCATTGTCATTCCTGATTGCAGTTCATATTACATTACCTGTAGAATTTCATCCCCAGTTGAATTACTCATCACCAATCTGATCATCCTTCCATAATTAGACTCTTTTGGTGAAGGATAAACTCTGAATATTAATATGAGAACACTAGATTTAGAATAATGAACAGAATTATAGGAAATTTTTGAATTCATCATTAAAATGTTTACCTTTATTGTCATAGAAATTATTTCTCACCACATGTTTTTAATGGGTAGTGTACAGTAGACACAAACCCATCTTTTCACTTGTATATTAAAACATTACCTAAGTCTCTTTGCATTGCTCTTCCTTGGAACAGCCCTTTAAAGCTGGTATTTATTTTAAATTAAATAATCAATATAAAGGACTTATGAATTTAACAGTGTTAAAATACAATAATATACTATTTTGACCAAATGTTACACACATCAATCACATATTCATTGTTTCTTTCTTTACTTTTTTATCCCTTCCTCATTTACTTTTAGCCCAATAAGCATAGAAATGAATTATACCTTGGAGAAAAATTAATTCAATCCTTTCTTTTACAAATGAGGCCTCAGAAACTAGAAAAACGTAGATGTCTAAACTTCAAAGCAATGTGGACTTTCAACTTCTGCAACAAAAAACACAACTCAGTATCTAATGAAATCTAACGTGTTCATATTCACACTGACAAGGGAGTATGATAACATAATATTCATTTCCAATAATAGGGAAGACCATAAACTTGGATAAAATAACTTTCCAAAAAAAAAAAAAAAAAAAAGAGACATCTAAGAATTTGGAATTTCAGGAAAAAATGCACAAACTCAAAAACAAGATGTTAAAAATAATATTACATATTTATTTATATCACAGGTTAAAGATATGACACATACATAATCTTTTATTTTCATTATCACAGGAGAAATGCAAAGATATAAGCTTTGTAAGCACCTCATAAGAGAAACAAAGATAGGTTCTTTGATGTACCTTTCTAAAGCTACTTCCTCATATATCTTCCTCCAGAGAGAATTACAAATGTTTAGCTCTGATCCTGTCTCTGGAAAGAATGTAGAGATGTTGATCATACAGATACAAGAATGACACACATCCTCAGGGGCAGAATCCTTTGCCCATGTGATTTGGAACTCAGGGAAGAATGTTGTGCTATCAAGTTTTGGGTTCCTAAATAGAAACTGAATCATAAACTTTTCATGGAGCATATGGCCTGATGTTGCACAGTGATCCTGATGTCCAACCAGGTGATGAGGGTGGACAGGCTGGCTACATAGTTCTTTACTCCAAGACCACTTTCCACGCCCTTCCCATATCCCTAAATGATAAAGTTCATTATTTCAACCCATATTAAGTAAATTATTCTGTATATGGGTTGGCAGGTAATATCTGTTCTGGGATGAGGAAAATCATGTTTTGTATGCAAAAACACATTTGGTCCAGGCAGAAATATGCTAATATTTAAAAAATGATAAATATCTATGAGATATATTATATAATTGCTTTACCTTATATGTGCCTGTCAATTTTTAAAGTAAGCTCACTTTTAAAATAACCTTGACATTCATACTTTAATAATTGTCATAAATTATGATTATGAAATTATTTGACTTTAAGTCTCATCTTTGTGATAGTTTGTATGAGTAAGACATTTTTCATTGATGGCTCCCTGTTGTGAACTTCTATAGCTATTATTATACTGTTCATTTGACAGTTAGAATATATATAATAGCGATTTTTTTACACATATCTTTATATAAACTAATAGTTCTTTAAGGGAAGACCTATGTAGGAATAATTTAAATATTTTTAAAAAGCAAAACACATTGTTAAAAATTTTCTATACATAGTAGAGTGGACGTAGACCTATGGGGTCAATGGGCTGTACTTTCCCTACATTTCTTTCCCAACCTTGGAAACAGGGAAAGAGGAATGTGTTCTGAAAAAGGAACTATGAAGTGAATCAGAGATTTGGACAGAAATGAGCGGTACCACCATTAATTGACAAAATGCAACATTATCTCCAATTGCTATAACTAAAGAAACAATGTATCCAAAAGTGTGGTCAGCAATGAAAGCAGGGAAAAGGAAAAACCTGGGAGGCAGGTGTTGGCAGTGTGTCTTCCCCTGCAGGTAGGGGGTTCTCGGTTGTACTTTTATCTTCAAAAAGGAGGCTTTAATAGATCATTAACAAGAGCCATTCAAATCATCTAACTCCTCTTGTTCTGATTGTATGCATGCCAATAAAACTCCCAGTTACAATTTTCTTCCCATATATCCAGGGGATGATTTTCCTTAGAGTTATGTTTCTCATTTTAAATTAATAAATGAAAATGTTGGTTTTAAATTCTAGTCTCTGATAATTTGCTTAATATGAATCTACCTTTAAGTGATGGACAACCTGACAAATCACATACGTGAACCTGCAAATTTGAAGGCCAAGACTTGTCCTGCGGTGACTTTGCCAAGAAGATGCCACTCTTTGGGGGAGCTTTCTGGGCAGCCATTTGGCTTTCCTCAAGGGCAAAATGCTTGCTGGACAATGACCCTTTTCATTTAAATTGTTCTCTTGGTAACTATATTACAGGTTATCTTGCTAACTATATTATAAGTTTCTCTATCATAGGTACAAATTACCTCACATTTTGTGCTTCTACCCCAGCAGGTACTAAATAAATAGAGGCTGTTATGATGTAATAAAATGCAACCATAAAATTATAAAATTGCAGAATTTTACTGTCTTCATACATTCTTTTCCTGTCCAAAAAACACATGCATTAAGAGCAGATAACTTTGATCAAAGCAACGTCCTATGTATTTATTCAGAAGACGTTTTTGTTTGATGCACAAATTGATCCATTAAAATAAAAAATTACATCTGAAAAATATCCCCATACAATGACATAGAGTTAGAATGGAAAAGCTGCTAATTTCCTGTTTATTTATTGTTTATCAGAGCCTCTAGAGCAATGCTCAGAGCTAGTGCAATGAACTATTCTTATGTTCAATTTCTTGCTGTCTCATATTTAGAAGACAAGGTTTAATAGCATATAGGCTTAATAGTGTATTCCATGTTAGGAATTCCATGGTTAAGAATATGTTGTATCTCTGGCACATGTCTAATTCAGATTGCAGCAAGATGAAAACAGGTATTTGAAAAGTATATTTTAAACAATGAGTTGATTTGCATATTAATGCCTGAATAGTGAATGAAACTATTTTAGAATTTTACAAAACAAGAAGGGCTTTAGGATTTTTTTAGTTAAAAAACGTTCTAGTTTTTTAAATCTAATGTTTTTATATTTTATAAGATTGTTTTTTGGCAGAAACTGGTATAAAGATATAGAAAAGTTTTATTACCTAAAGATTCCCAGCTAAATTATTGATATAACATTAACTTTCCAAGCTCTTCAGCATTTATTTAAAATTTTTAAAATCTAAAGCCTTCTCATTATCAATACTTGTTTTCAAAACTTCCTTATTTTTCCAATTTCTTTTCTATTATACTTTAAAGTTGTGGGGTACATGTGCAACAGGTACAGATTTGTTACACAGGTATGCATTCAGGGAACCAGCCCCCAATATTTCAACATAGGTTCTTTCTATTTTCCCTAAGTGTCAGTTGGTCTGAGAAATAAAGAGAAATAGTACAAAGAGATAAATTTTACAGGTGGGCCTCTGGGGGTGACATCACATATCAGCAGTTTCTGTGATGCCTACCTGAGCCACAAAACCAGCAAGTTTTTATTAGGGATTTCAAAAGGGGAGGGGTGTACAAATAGGGAGTAGGTCACAGGGATCACATGCTTCAGAGGGCAATAAAAGATCACAAGGCAGAGGGCAAAATTTGAATTACTGATGAGGTTCCATGTCCCACTGGGCACATATTGTCTTGATAAACATCTTAACAGGAAACAGGGTTTGAGAGCAGACAACCGGTCTGATTAGAATTCACCAGGCTGAAATTTCCCAATCCTGGTAAGCCTGAGGGTACTGCAGGAGACCAGGGTGTATTTCATCCCTTATCTTCAACCACATAAGACAGACACTCCCAGAGCGGCCATTCATAGACCTACCCCTGGGAATGCATTCTTTCCCCAGGGTTATTAATTATTAATATTCCTTGCTGGAAAAAGAATTCAGTGATATTTCTCCTGCTCGCATGTCCATCTATAGGCTCTCTGTGAGAAGAAAAATATGGCTCTATTCTGCTTGACCCCACAGGCAGTCAGACCTTATGGTTATCTCTCCTTGTTCCCTGAAAATCGCTGTTATTCTGTTCTTTTTCAGGGTGCCCTGATTTCATATTCTTCAAACACACATGTTTTACAATCAGATTTCATATTGTTCACACATACATGTTTTACAAACAATTTGTACAGTTAACACAATCATCACAGGGTCCTGAGAAGACATACATCCTCATCTTCCAAAGAAGATGGGATTAAGAGATTAAAGACAGGCATAGGAAATTATAAGAGTATTGATTGGGGAAGTGGTAAATGTCCATGAAATCTTCACAATTTATGTTCAGAGACTGCAGTAAAGACAGGCATAAGAAATTATAAAAGTATTAATTTTGGGAACTAATACATGTCCATGAAATCTTCACAATTTATGTTCTTCTGCCATGACTTCAGCCAGTCTCCTCATTCGGGGTCCCTGACTTCCCACAACAGGTATACACGTGCCATGGTGGTTTGCTGCACCCATCAACCTGTCATCTACATTAAGTATTTCTCCTAATTCTGTCTCTCCCCTAGTCCCCCACCTTCTGACAGGCCCCAGTGTGTGATGTTCCCCTCCCTGTGTCCATGTGGTCTCATTGTTAAACTCCCAAAACTTTCTATCAAAGGGTGTTTGGTCAAAAATATTACATGAGAAAAATCGCAAATTCTTTCTACTTTAAGGATGACATATTGTGCTGAAGAAGCTAATGACAAATGATCGTCTCCTCTGTTGAGCCATAAACGGAAAATACACTTTAATCTTGTCAGTTGCCAGTGCCATTGGGAGGGCTTCTCCATAGGCATGAAAAACACAATGACCTATAGCTGAAAATCAACTGAAAAGAATTTTTCATGTTAATAGAGGAAGCATGTAAAAAGCCAGGTGAGATATCAGTGGTTGAGTACCCAGGAACATACTAAAAGTTTAGACACATTAAGGAGTCTTTATTTGAAAATTTCTAGTTGAACATTTTCTACAATTATTTTTCAACGTTTTCTATCTCTGTAAAGAAAAGAGAAAAAACTAGTGAGTCCGCCTTGGCTTCAGAGTGCTCACTGTAAACAATTCCAAATGAGAAAGAGGGAGTGTTATGATTTCTTGCATCAGCTATAAGCACATTTGAATGTAATTTTCAGCCATATTTAAATGTTTTCCACAGTATATTTGAATTTCATGACTTTACTTTTAGCTTAAAAAAACTAAAGAAATCTAAAAGTATATCATTTTAAACAATTGCATTTCGGTTTTAAAATTAAAACTTAGAGCATATTAGGATTGTCGTGTCAACCCACTTACTTGGTTAGAATAATAAACTGTATTGTAAGCACATGACCAATAAAAACATAAGTTAACACGTAAACACTTGGTCAAATTACACTAAGCAACCTGTTTCTCAGTATCTTCTATACTATCCAATAATTTCATCTTTTTTTCATTTTCTTTCCTCTTCCTCTTCCTCCTCCCCTTCCTCCTCCTCCTCCTCCTCCTCCTCCTCCTCCTCCTCCTCCTCCTCCTCCTCCTCCTCCTCCTCTTTCTCATCTTTCTTCTTTGAACACAGGCTTTTCCATGATTTGATCTGGGGTTTAGTTGAAGAATCAGACCCAGACCACTGGGTCTGATCTATTTCTATAACCTGCAATAAGTGCCGGGTATAGTCCTAACTCACAGTTGTTACTTAATACATATTTACTGGATAAATTAAATGTATGCAAAGACAGTTTAGCAATTTTACTCAATTATTTACATCAACTTAATTATGAAGAAACACTTAGAATAGCTAGTGAATATTTGCTTATGTAAGTAATTGTACAGTTGCTTCCCAAAAAACTTAAGAACATTGCTTATTACCCTAAATAGTTGCTTCACAATGAAAAATGCTCACTACTTTGAGGCCATAGCAATGGAACATCATGAAAGCTTTTAGTAGCAAAGTTAAATACAGTGGATATAATAATACCATTGGTTTTAGGTCAATTTATACCAATATACATAATCATAAATACAAAGACTTTTTTACATGCTAATCTATTTTGGAAGCTTTTATCATTCTGCGGCAAATATACTTTAATTGGGTAGGCTGTATGTAAATTTATTTCAAGATAGGAGTGACTGTGAAAAGTCATTAGCAATACAAATCTCAGTAAGAGAGAGAGATAAATGGCACTCTAGGAAAGAGTGAAAAATAACAGATTTAATTTGAGCTAAGGCACTCTAGAAACCGCTGAAGATAGTAAAGTGATACTGACTGATGGGGATGACTGGCTGAAATGGAAGAAAATTAACAGCCCATAATCAATATGTGGATAAATGTCTCCCATTTAAGACAGAAAAACAGATGCTGTATCAGAAAGTCCATGATACTACATGCATATAAGAAATGGAATGAAATCCAATAATATAATATGAAGAAACCAATTTATCTTCTCAGAACTGTGAAGATTTGCTTTAGAAGAGGGTTATGTTATTTTGTGACTATTTAAATCTCTTTTTAACCTTTTAATTATGCTTATTACACATCATGGATAAAATATTACCAAAAATTACTTCAAATGTAGGAACGACACCGAATGCTACAAGTAGTAGTTAACCTGAAATCCATTATCCAAAGTTATTCAGCTAATGGGATCTATCCCCATGCAATATATTAATTACTGCTACAGACTTGGTGGGTGTGTGATCACACTGTGAGTGAATACAGAGTACAGAATTCAGTATCTGTTAGAACTAAAGAGCTATGAATTGAATAGAGTTGGCCCCAGCTGGAAAGCTGTTAGACATGCCGTGGAAAAACAATTATATTTCCATACTTATAGGAATTAATACCATCAGAATAAACATAAGTCTATGGTAGACATGCAAAGTAACAAGAACTGAGTCACTTAAAAATAAATATTAATTTCATTGACAAATAAATGATTTTTCTTGAGCTATTACATTCCTGAAGAAGGCATATAATTCATTTTACCCAGCTAATCATTAGAATAAACTACTAGTGAAGAAAACAGTGATAGTAACAGCAGTTTTTGAACCTAAATACATAGACCTCTTCTAACAATACAAGTTTCATTCTCTTCAATACAGAATGTGGTATGTATACAAAACCTTTTCTTATTAAAGGTATATGTAAATACGTTTTTAAGGAAATATATTAAATGTTTTGCTAATTGTTTTTCAAATCAATAAAGGGAAAATTAAATTGTAGTAAATACATATATCACAAAATATATAATGCAGTCATAGATTGTGGCCACTTAATGCAAAAATGGTGTTTCTGGTGTTTTTCCTGGCCCCACCAGCCTTTCTTCCTTTCAGCTGCTCTATTTAACCTCCATCTGTGGGCTCAGCCTGACCCAGGGTCCTGAGATGAGTGTTACTTTAGGCAGATGGGCTCTGAAAGAAATCCTTTGTTAGAAACTCTCCATTCAGTTGCTGCTCCAAAGTGAACTCATTATTCCCCCAGGGCGCAGGTGTCTGTTAGTACCCCATCTCCTCCTTTGTGAACCCCACTTCCCACTGACTGCATCCCTATTCAGTGCCCATGCTCAGACACAGACATTAGTAGCCTGGTCTCCTGGCACTTGTCCTGCTGGTAATAGATGGGTATCTGCCAATACTAGGATTTTGGACTTCCACTTACTGCTTGGCTGACCCACTTAAATTGACATCCTGGTTTTGTATCTTGAGTTTAGATCTTGGATAATAGTGTTTATGCTCTACTTGACCTTGGATTAATCTTCTGATTTGGAACCTGAGGCCTGGAATGATCACTTCATATACCCCTTTCTGGATTAAAGGATACCTGTTTGTATTTGCATAAGGAAAACAACGATATATGTACACTGAAGGAATTCTCAAACACTTCAAGATTTTATTATTATTATTATTTTCCAAGACAGGGTCTCACTCTGTCACCCAGGCTGGAGTTCAGTGGTACAATCTCAACTCACAGCAACCTCTGCCTCCTGGGTTCAAGTCATTCTCCTGCTTCAGCCTCCCCAGTAGCTGGGATTACAGGCGCCTGTCACCATGTCCAGCTATTTTTTGTATTTTTAGTAGAGACAGGATTTTGCCATATTGATCAGAATGGTTTCAAACTCCTGACCTCAAGTGATCCACCTGCCTTGGCCTCCCAAAGTGCTGGGATTACAGGTGTGAGCCACCACACGCAGCCAAGATTTTAAAAGAAAAGTTTTTCAGTAATATAGAAGTGATAGGGATGTTGGACAACATCCTTCTTAATAATGAAAAGATTGACAGATGTTGTGGTCCAGTGATATTCATGCAATACGGTTGTGCTTTATAGAATTCCCACATGTAGTCTATTATAACATATTTTCACGTAGTACTTCCTTAGGTCCCTGACTATTTTATGCCATTTTACTTGAATTTTAAAAAGAGTTGGAGAAGATGGGGAAAATACATTTGTATACTATTTTTTAAGATGATGATACAGGGAAAGCAGAGAAAAATTACTAACAGGAGTAATGTTAGTAAATAAAATGTATTATAGGGGAAGAGATTAATACATATTAGGCTATGTGCTTTCTAATTTGGTCAAAGAAATGGAAGAAACATGATTGGTTACATGTGTGTGGAAGGAAAAAGTAGAACTGTTGCTTAAAAGAAAGTACAGCCTTTTTGGGGATACGGAGTCCTATGAAAACCACTTCCTCGTAATCTTGATGTAAAATTGCTGTTGAACAAAATGTGGTTACCTGAGTATCTTCCAAGGCAGTCTCACAAATTGTATATCTCTGATTTTTCTTTTCTTTTTTTTTTTTTTTTTTTTTTAATTATACTTTAAGTTCTGGGATATATGTGCAGAACATGCAGGTTTGATACATAGGTATAGACGTGTCATGGTAGTTTGCTGCACCCATCAACCTGTCATCTACATTGGGCATTTCTCCCAGTGCTATCCCTCCCCTAGCCCCCAACCCCCAACAGGCCCCAGTATGTGATATTCCTCTCCCTGTGTGTGATGTTCCCCTCCCTGTTTCCATGTGTTCTCACTATTCAGCTCCCACTTATGAGTGAGAACATACGGTGTTTGGTTTTCTGTTCCTGTGTTAGTTTGCTGAGAATAATGGTTTCCAGCTTCATCCATGTCCCCACAAAGGACATGAACTCATCCTTTTTATGGCTGCATAGTATTCCATGGTGTATATGTGCCATGTTTGCTTTATCCAATCTATCTTTGACAGGCATTTGGGTTGGTTCCAATTCTTTGCTATTGGGAACAGTGCTGCAATAAACATACATGTTCTTGTGTCTTTATAGTAGAATGATTTATAATCCTTTGGGTATATACCCAGTAAAGGAAATTGCTGGCTCAAATGGTATTTCTGGTTCTAGATCCTTGAGGAATCGCCACACTGTCTTCCACAATGGTTAACTAATTTACACTCCCACCAACAGTGTAAAAGTGTTCCTATTTTTCCACATCCTCTCCAGCATCTGTTATTTCCTGACTTTTTAATGATCACCATTCTAACTGGCGTGAGTGGTATCTTATTGTGGTTTTGATTTGCATTTCTCTAATGACCAGTGATGATGAGCTTTTTTTCCTATTTTTGTTGATTGCATAAATGCCTGCTTTTTTACATCTCTGACTTTTCTCCAAATGAGGTTTGAATTACACAACCTAATGACTTAAGTAACTGCAAATATCAAAGGTTGAAGGTGGCAATGGAGAAACTATTTTTTCCAGTGTTAACAAAATCAGATAAAACATTATATCAAACAAGCAGTGCTATGAAAAAAGTTCCATTAGAAAATCACAAACAGGAGGGCCTTTTATTTTTGAGGACTTCAGATCTATTTCCACAGTGAAATGAAGTGAAACAAATATATTCTCTTTAAAAATAGCAATGAAATGAAAGTGGGGAGGATGTTTCTCTTTTCTTCCCAGTTTCAACTAAATGCTACTTCCTGGGTGAAATTCTTTATGGTCCAATACCAACGAGAAGAAACAGGTTATCTAAATTTTCCTGGGGAAGCACTCCAATTTTCTTTTGGAAATTAAACTTCTTACTTATTTTTCTTCCTGAGCTTGCACACATTAATAATATGTATCTTAGGTGCTATATATATCTTCTAGATGGCCAAGTATACTGAAAATGCACATCTTGCAATTACACAAATACATTAACTCTGAAGATTATTTTGTTACACTGGCATCAGACATGACAACTTACACTACGAAAGTTAACTCATCTTTTTGTTCATGTCCTTTGCGGGGACATGGATGAAGCTGGAAACCATCATCCTCAGCAAACCGACACAGGAACAGAAAACCAAACATCATATGTCTTCACTCATAAGTGGGAGTTGAACAATGAAAAACACATGGACACAGGAGGGGAGCATCACACACCAGGGCATACTGGGAGTTTTGAGGGAAAGGGGAGAGAGAGCATTAGGACAAATACCTAATGCATGCGGGGCTTAAAAGCTACATGATGGGTTGATAGGTGCAGAAAACCACCATGGCACATGTACACCTATGTGGCAAAGCTGCGTGTTCAGCACATGTATCCCAGAACTTAAAGTAAAATAAAAGTAAAAATTAAAAAGAGAAAGTTAGCTCATCTTTTAAATGAATAAAGTATATACATGCATTTGTGATACTTGTGTTCAGACTGCATTCATGCCTAAAATTCACAAGTGCAGATAAAAGATACCTAGAAGGTCTACACCACAATGTTTTTGTATTCTGAAAATTAACTTCCTTTTAACTTTTAAAAAAATTAAAAGTTATTTTATTTATTTAAATGTATTGTTTTAAATTTAAAAGTTAAAACATTTTGGATGGTAGATGCAATCCAAAAGGAAGTTACCCGAATATATTTAATATTTTTTATTTTGAAAAAGTTTTACATTTTATTTTTTAAAAATCTAATGAGAAAAATTATATTTGAAACATGGTAGTTAAGAAAAAAACATGAGATGTACATGTGGGGCCAATAAATGTATATCACTATCCTATCAATAAGAAGTCTTTTAAAGAATTAATTAGAAAGCCAGAGGATTTTCTGAAAAAATATTACTTTGTTACTAATTATAGGACATGGAAATTGGTGGGGAAAAATTGATAAGCAACAAAATAGTGCCCTAGAAGTCATATATTTGGAGCTGGGAAGTTAAACAACAGCCTACAAGCAATTACTGATTTTCCACACAGGAAAGAGTTTCATCAAGAAAGTCCCTTAAGATTTTCTGAATCTGAAAGTGAGATTTTACAAATGTTAATATTAGGACGAAGCACCATATTCACACATTCTTTCATACAAATATTTTTCCTTACTGATAACTACTTGCACTTAGAGATATATTATTTCTTAAAATTTTAAATATTAAACTTGTATATTTCACTAAAAATATATTATCTAATCCATTAGGGCAGTTGTCATCTTCTGCAAGTCTCTCTTCAGAGGTTACAGCAGTAGGTTTTTGTTGACCAGTATCAGACATTGGCAGAGAAGGCATGAAGGCAGAGGCTCAATCAAGTACGGGTTATGGCTGGGAAGTTACACACTAGGAATGGACCCTGGGCTATGATTTTCACTTCCAAATTCACTTACTCTAAATAAAATAAACTTTTTTACTTGAATATTTTCATTATGTAGTATTTTTAAGTGTTTTCTTAGAATATATGGCTCTATTACAATATTTGCATTAATGCTTATAACTCCCCCAAGGTCATCCCATATGGCTAGAGTAGCACTGAGGTTGAAATAATCACAAATTCTGAAGGCACGTTATATAGATGCAAATCCTGATCACAATGACTTCCAGTAGTATGGTCTTGGATTACTCAAACTTTCAGTTCCTCCATTTTCTCCTCTATAAAACGGGAACAATAATGATATCAACTTCAGAAGGTCATTACAATGATTAGATTAACAAAGGTAAAGTACCTGGTACATAAAAACATTACGAAAGTATTTCTATTATTTCTCTAAATAGTGGCTCTTTGATATTTCAATGTACTTCTTTATTCATGAATCTATTCATTATTTTGTTAAGAGTGGAACTCTTTTTAGAAGATTTCAAGTGAAAGTATAACATGCAAAAAAAGATCTGCTCTTAAAGAGTCTAGAATAGGGGCCATGTTCTGGAAGCTCCCCCATGTAGTGCTGTGGAAGTCTCTCGCACCCCAGAGCATAAATAGAGACAAATTCCTTAATAAAATATTAAGTGTAGAATATATCTTCCTAGTCATATTCTTCTGAGATGCCTAAAGGAGCCTGGTGATCTACTAACAAGGTGTTTACAATGACATTTATCACAGAAAAAAGATTCTTCTAGATATTTGAAACAGAAAACTGTACAGCAAACACAAGTTTACAATCAATTAGAAATATGGGAGAGTCAATATTCATGTAACTCACACATAATATAGTTTGATCTTGAGAATAATTTAAGAAAAAGTAACCAAAAATTAACTAATGAGGGAGATGTGTTAAAAATGTAGTTATTACCATAATAATTACAAAACCACTAATGCAATTAAACAAGTCTATGATTGTAAGTACTTATTAGTGATGCTTATTGCCAAAAATTTGAAAAGATGGAAGATTTATTTAAAGTCACTTACAAATGTCCAGTCTAAGTATGTAACTCTAGTTGTTTTTAAGCATACAGATGTATATAAGGCACTCGGTAACTCTGTTTTTGAATTGTACCTTTGTATGTTTTTATTTCTACTATTCTATTAAATACATAAAATTCCTTAAACTTTTTTTATTTTTTTTAGATGGAATTTTGTTCCTGTTGCCCAGATTGGAGTGCAATGGCTTGATCTCAGCTCACTGCAACCTTCACCTCCTGGGTTCAAGATATTCTCTTACCTCAGCCTCCTAAGTAGTTGGGATTACAGGCTCCTGCCACCACGCCCAGATAATTCTTGTATTTTCAGTTGAGATGGGGTTTCACCATGTTGGCCAGGCTGGTCTCAAACTCTTGACCTCAGGTGATCCGCCCACCTCGGCCTTCCAAAGTGCTGGGATTACAGGTGTGAGCCACTGCGCCTGGCCAATTCCTTAATCTTAACACAGCCCCTGGGGCAGGTGTGTTGGCTCGTTCTTGTAACCCTAACACTTTCGGAAGCCAATGCAGGAGGATCATTTGAGCCTGGGAGGTCGAGGCTGCAGTAAGCTGTGGTCTTACTACTATACTGCAGCCTGGGTAACAGAGTGAGACTCTGTTTGAAACAAACAAACATAAGCCTCTTTGAAATGTTCAAAAAGATGATTAGATTTTATTTTATTTTACAAATGAACTCTGTTGCATATATTATTGATGCAGCTATTTATCTAGAAATCTTATACTTTCTCTTCAGAGGACTCTCTCTCTGTGTGTGTCTCTGTGTGTGTATATATATATGCATGCCTACATATAAGTGTTTATCCTACAGATTATGTTCTCATAACACAATCTTCAAAATGAAGAATAACAATTTCTGTTCCCTTCAATGTTACATCGTTATGTTTTTATTTTCCTTTTATCCCTCAGGGTAAAACCAGTTGCTGAGTGGCCCTTACTATATACAGGTGATGCAGAGTGGGTGTTTCTGTTTCACCCATAAATTTTCATTATTCTTTAGCTATTACAGAGAGTGGCAAGGGAAAAACAAGGTAATATCCATGCAGTTACATTATATTGCTAGAAGAATATGGCTATAAGTTAAACATATAGCAGCAGATATTGGGGAAAAGGGTGATATTTTGATTGATGATACATCTACCTTCCACTAATAACTATTCAAGTTACAATGGTATTCTTATGAATTTTCACACCAAAGCAAAGTGTAAGTAGTGTTTGTTGAAATTCACTCAACAGCGCTTCACTTTGTAAAGGCACTAAGCAATGACTGGAAGAATTAAAATCATCACTATCGTGGAACACAGCTTATTACTATTGCCATTAAAAGCATCCTATGTCATTACTTATGTGCTTTTCAGACACATCATAATGACATCAGTAATCATTATTGTCTATAAAGTGACAAAAAAAAAATCAGAGAACATGTCACCAAATTTCAGACTTGTTTTAGTATGCATATTCATCTACTTTGTTTAAAAAAGCAAAATCCAAGTCTGCACAATCAGACTTGGATCAAAACAGAGAGTTGATTGAATAGGTTGTTAATGCATTCTTTGAATGTTCCCACACACACAAAAAATAGCATATTTGAATTTGATTTGGTATCTTTAGAAAAGAAGCAAGAATGTTACCTTTTTATATAGGTGAGAACAAATTAGGTATTCTGTTGCTCTCTTTGGGTGATCTCAATTTACTTAAAAAATCCTTTGCTTAGATAGCTATAATGTCTCTGGCACTGAAAGTTGTGACTAGAAAATAGTTTTCTACTTTAAAAATAAACATCTTGGCTTTCTTCCAACATTTATTTTCAATAAATGCCTACACATTTATCTTGCAGCAGGAGACCATTATCCAGTCACAACGCTCAATTCCTTTGACATTATCTCTTAAGTAAAACAGTAACGTTAAGAATAAAGGACTTGCTGATTGCAAGAGTGGGTAAGTATGCTGTGGGTGAAAATACCCAAATACTGTGGGTGAAAATCACCCCTCTAATCACCATTTGAAATGGGAAAAGCACATTTTTTTCTTCCCTTCAGGCACACTGTGTAATGGGACTTGGGGGACAGGAGTTGGAGGAATAGTTTGCGCCCAAGTAAAACGTCTAGTAAGTCCAGATTCTAGCATTTTCTTGAATAAATGGTATCTTCACCTACTCTCATATAACTTAATCTCTGACATTATTCGGTGCTTTATGTGGCCTCTCTTAAACATTTGTCCTCTGGAGATTCACATGGATTATAAGAGCGCTGAAGACCTTCACTTGTCCTAATTAAGGTGCTCTCTTAGTAAGGTCCCGCTGTACTATAACAATGTCTCTTCTTCCAATTGTCAGTGGACATTTTGGTTTTCCTGTATTTTAATCAATTCAGGAGACCAAACCTATTTTAATAGGAAGTGGTGTCCGAGGTTACTGGTATCTATGTATACACATTTATTATCAGATTTGTTTTCTGTATTTTGTAGACAATTATTTTTACAGTGGGGGTGGGTATCATGGTGCCATTGTGAAGAGGAGATCCATTATGAAAAATCAGTAGGTCAGAGGGGATGGAAATATGTTTAAGCAAAAATCATTCACTTGACATAAGTCTGATCATATCACTTCTCTGCTTAAATATTTCTCTTAATAAACCTCCTGCTAAGTGTTAAATTCTGAACTCCTTAACAAAGAATGGCAAGAAACTTTTTAGCATAGAACACTGACATGTCAAGGGCTAGCTTATGTACCGGTCTACCACTTCTTTGGGAAAGCATTATCAGACTATCAGTCACCTCACCTCCAACCCCCATCTTGCACAGGGACCATAAACTGATATTTTCTCTAACCCAGAAACTTTGCAAGCAAGCTTTAAGACAAATCCTTTTGCCTCCCAACAAGATTGCTGCCATTGGTAGAGTAGTATAGAAGTGCTACCTAATGTTTACATTTTAGACTTTGGAACCCCACTCAAAATGTAACAAATTCAACTGTCTGTTGGTTGAGCCAGTGGTTTTTTCATTTCTCTTTTTTTTTTTTTTTTGTATATTAAAGTTTGAGAATCATTGTTTTATGGCTCTGTTCAATTTCACTTTTCTTAATTTTCTTACACTCATCACCTCCAGTGATAATAATCTTACTCTTTCCTAATTTCTATATCACCTTGTTTATACCACTAGCACCCATCACATTTTTTTGCGCTATAAATAATTGTAAATATGTCTCATCACCTATGGGGACGTAATCTGCATTTCTCATATATCGGCACTTCTGCAGAACTTATCCAGAACCCTGGTCCATGGTAAAAAGCCGTTTCATGATCACACAAAAATTTAAAAGGAAGCACTGTCTATACTTAACATTCAAAGTAGAGAGGTATCCTGAAGTGTAGGCTACCCAGTGTCAGTATAGATGTAACCTGGGTCCTTGCAACTCCTTTTTCAGAAAGCTGTTTTCAGTTATACAAATGCCTGAAGAGGTAGGAATGGAAAGGACCCCAAGAGCTACGCTCCAGAGTGGTCAGAAATCCTTTGCTGATCTAGAACACCCATGTTTTCCTTAGGAGAATCTGTGAGAAACGTCTTTTTTCAGTCTTAGTATCATGAAACATGTTCCTCTCCTGAACAAGCAGTTAATTTTTGTCATATAGAAATAATAAGTCTTAGACTGGATTCTAAGGCATTCTGACCTTTATACAATTAGAAAGCTCAGAAGCAAATAAGCAGCCTAACTCTTATAGGTGCAGAGGTATGTCATATGGATTTCTGCCTACAAATTTTATTCCTGGCTTTATTTTTGGACAAACGGACATTTACTCTGACTTTCTCAGTAGTTTGCCACACCCTTTTGTACTGTATCGACTCTTTTGTAAGAGTCTCTAAATCCTTTGTATAATTAGCTGGGATTCAAGCAAAGGCAATAATTTCAAATTATTTGCACCTCCTTTTGTGTCAACAATCTATTTTCTTCTGCCAGATAAGGTGTCATGGCTATCACTGTAAAATTTTAATTTTCATATAAATCGGTCATAAATATCTTTGGTGATGTAGTATCCCCCATTATTTTCTATAGTTTATTCTCCTCAGACGGACCAGAAAGGCATCTGTGTGGCCCTTCACTCTGATTACTACTCTTTTATTTTAAATATGAAACTGAAAACATCAGATTTGAAAAGGAACTTCAAACAAAATACTATAGTATAATATAAATTAAACAGAAGTTATTAACTTAAATAACATTCACGTTATGTTAAAGTAGCAAAAGGAAAATATTCCCTCAGATAATGAGCTCAGCCACTCTCAATATTTTAAGATCCTCTTTTTCTAACTGAGAGTGCCCAGTTGTCATCAAAAACGAACTCTGATGATCTTTCAATTACAGTGCTTTGGGCAAGTTTTTGTTCGTTTGTCTGTTTCATTTTAGATGGCAAAGGAATTTCTGTGAAAGTACACAGAACCACTGGTACCCTGAAGTCAAGTCTCAATTACCTTTGGCTGGGGGAATAGGGTTACATGAACACTTGCTGGTGATTTCCAGGCATCTGTTATTCAATTCCCTCAATATTCCCACCACCAAGTTTTCTCAGAAGGGCTGTTAACAAGAAGCCAAATGTACAGATTTGAGTTTTGCCTCATTTCACTTCTGCAAGATTACAGAAGGAAACTGATATTTCTAAAATATACCTTGTAAGAAATGGAACATAAAAAGAGGAAACAAAGGTAATCAGAACACAGAATAACTGGCACCTGAATTCCTGGGTATATCCTGCACTGGGAATGCACTATAGAATCTAAAAGGATTAGTCACAGTTTATTGAACTTGCCCAGAAAGGAGAGGAGGAAAAGCAGAAATGAGAACAAATAATTCTATGCATTGGATGCATTTTAGTTCTTCAAAACGCAAAGGACACACTATCTGAACTTCCTTTCAGGTGTTCAGGTGAACCTTCCTACGTGAAGGGCTTTATTAATCAGGGAAGCAAAATAAAGCCTAGATACACTGACACAGAACATGTTACCGAGTCAGTACAGCAAACCAAGAAGCCTTGGAAAGATACACGCTAGCTGAGGAATAAAGAAGATTGAAATATTTATTTTCTCTGTTCAGTTAAAAAGGATTTGTGACATATCGTTTTAAAAACATATTCTCTAGTGTATGTCTGTGTTGAAGATTATAAGGGTTAAGAGCGTAGCCTATGGAGTTGGCCAGCTGGGTTTATAATATGGACTAGTGCTTTTGGACTCCTTGTTTAAACTCTCTGTGCCTCCATTTCTGTATCTGTCAAGTGAGGATAATATGAATATCCACCTTGGTGGACTACGTGAGGATTAGATTAGTCTGGAACACAGTAAGAACTTTCTCCATGAGAATCATATTATTCATATTTTAACTCTATCTTCATTCTGATATGCATTTCACATTCAGTAAGCTTACTGGCAAAATAATCTTTGATGATAAAATAAAAACAACACAAATAATGTCAGACAATTAAAAACCTCAACATATTTTCTTGGTATAAAATGCGAACTATACTATTAGATAAAAATGAAGCAAAAATCATTTCAACTTTTTCCTTTTTTTCTTTGTCCCTTGTCCTCTTATTGACAGTCGTTAAAAGTATTTCAGAAAAGTATATGAATAGTATTACACATTATTTTAACTGTTTACATGAAAGTGATCATACTCCCTAACATATATATATATATATATATATATATATATATATTTGAGACAGGTCTCACTGTTGCATAAGCAAGAGTATAGCAGTGCAATCACAGCTCACTGCAGCCTCAACTTCTTATGCTTAAGTGATCCTCCACCGCAGTCTCCAGAGTATCTGGGACAACAGATGTATGCCACCATGCCCTGTTAATTTATTTCTTATTTTTTGTAGAAGCGGGGGTCTCACTATATTGTTCAGGCTGGTCCCAAACTCTCAGCCTCAAGCAATCTTCCTGCCTTGGCTTCCCAAAGTGCTGGGATTATAGGGATGAGCCACTGCACCTTGCCTTTGCATTTTTTAGCAGCCTGATTTTTGCCCCCACATATCCTTGGAAGCATTCCCTATCTGCACATGCAGAGCACTTTCACTTTTAAACAGTTGTATAGTATGTCATAGTAAAGCTATAAAATAATTTATCTAGCCAGCTTGGTATTGCTGGAAATTTAGGTTGTTTAGTAGTTCATAAATGCAAACAACACTGCCAAAAAACCCTGTGTGTGTGTATATATATCTGCTATGTTTTCCCAATAATCAATATTTAGTATGTAAGGCAAATATATTTTTTCTCCTGGAAATTAAAAACAAAATCTACCTCATTTTTTTCATAACATTTTGCATTCTTTTGACTTCTGGAGTCAGTTCAGAGACAAACTCTTCACTCTGTTGCCTTCACACAAAATGGCTGGTTAAGTTTTATTTGTAAATCTCAGCAGATTTCTAACACACTCAAAGAAGAAAAAGCAAACTCAGAATAATTTACCAAACGTGAATGTAGAAACATATAGGCATCATGAATTAATAACTATGAATTATGTCTACATAGTTCACATTACAGTACCATAGTCTACAGAACTATCTTGACTTCTTTCAGTGTTTCAATAATTTTAAATGTCGGGAAGAAGACTGTCTTCTCAAATATGTAGAAAAAGAGTTGAGAAAAAGTCATGCATAAAAAAGGACATGATTCTTTTTGCTTATGGTTTGAGTGTTTACTCAGTGTTTTTATAGAAGATGCTAAATTTATAATAATTCTAATGGATACAAAAGAGAAAATACTCCTCCTTGTTTTGCTTGGTGGTGTTGTATCTGTATTGTTCTTATTTTCAATGATAAAATTTGAATTAATTCTTCAAAATTGTAATGCAAGAAGAAATCATGTGGGAGCCCTCTGGTGGCCATAACAATGCTATTCAATGTTCACTAGAGAAGTTCAGGCTCGGTCAAAAGGCTGTCCTTGAAATCCTAAAACTTTATTTACTATCTATTTCATGTTGATGTATCTGTAGTACTTTGATTCAGGTTACCAAAGTGCCAAAATATTTTAATGCCTCTTACCAAACTCTTAAAGTAATATTTTCAGTGCAGAAGTCAATATTAAGATGTATAAAAATTATACATATATATAGAGAGAGTTTGTTTTTTTGAGACGGAGTCTCGCTCTGTAGCCCAGGCTGGAGTGCAGTGGCCGGATCTCAGCTCACTGCAAGCTCCGCCTCCCGGGTTCACGCCATTCTCCTGCCTCAGCCTCCGGAGTAGCTGGGACTACAGGCGCCCGCCAACAGGCCCGGCTAGTTTTTTGTATTTTCAGTAGAGACGGGTTTTCACCGTGTTAGCAAGGATGGTCTCGATCTCCTGACCTCGTGATCCACCTGCCTTGGCCTCCCAAAGTGCTGGGATTACAGGCGTGAGCCACTGCCACCGTGCCCGGCCAAAAATGTTATATTTTTAAATGAACATAGAATCATAGATGACTTTAGAGGCACAGAACTATTGAACTACAGAATTTTATAGCAGGAATAAATCTTAGTGTTAATCTAGTAAAATTCATCCATTTATTGAACAAAGAGATAAGGCCAGGTTAGGTTAAATACTTTGCATATGTCTCAGAGTAATTATCAGGAGGGCTGGGGTTAGGAGTCCACTTCTATATATTGCAATCTTGAGTGATCCAGAAAAATGTGGTCATTTAATTTTGCCTTAATTTCTGTTTTCTATTCACTTTACATAGGACCTTGTCTTACGTATATATTGGCCTTGTTTTCGTGCCTTTTAAAAACATTTTGCTTCTGAAAGTTTTCTAGGTTGAGTTAAGCATGAACATCAAGTATTTTACAGTTTAAAGGTAGGGCAGAGAAATAAAAGCAAAAAATCCAACAAGGAATATATTAATTTTCTATTGCTGCCTGATAGATTACCACAAAGTTGGCAGCTTAAAACAACACGCTTTTATTAGTTCAGAATTTCAAAAGCTCAGTTCTGATGGGTTTCTCTTCTCCAGCCGTCACAAGGCTGAAATGAAGGTGATGGCTGGGCTGTGAGTCATTTAGAGGCTCTGAGGAAGCTTCCAAGTTCTTTCAGGTTATTGAAAAAAATTAATTCTTTCTCAAAAGAACTAAAAATTAGTTCTTTGTGGTGGAATGACTGCGGTCACTCTTTCTTTCTGGATTTCGGCTAGGGGTCACTCTTAGCTCTTAGAGGCTGCTCTTAGTTCCTTGTGCCACGTGGCTTCTTTCTTCTATAAAGCCACACGAGGAATCCCCATTTTGGTGAATCCCATGGCACACTTCAACTCATTTTTAGGAAGTGCAAGAGCTATTTATGGGCCAGCGTTACTCCTGATGGTTTCTCTTTCTTAAAGTCAACTGTCCCATATAATATAACCGAATCATGATAATGACTGTTCCATCATATTTACAAGTCCTGGGATTTGGATGGGCACATGTATGGGTGTATGAATCCTGGGAGCTATTCTAGAATTCTGCCTATTGCAGCAACAAAATAAAATTTTCTGACTAAAATACGTCTCAGTTCAAAGGAAGATTTCATTCACTTTTACAGCTTTTATACTTATTTCACTACCTTTTTTTTTTTTTTTTTTTTTTGAGATGGAGTTTCACTCTGTTGCCCAGGCTGGAGTGCAATGGTGCGATCTCAGCTCACTGCAACCTCCACCTCCCAGGTTCAAGTTATTCTACTGCCTCAGCCTCCCGGATTACAGGCATGCACCACCACACCCGGCTAACTTTGTATTTTTAGTAGAAATGGGGTTTCTCCATGTTGGTCAGGCTGATCTTGAACTCCCAATCTCAGGTGATTCCACCCACCTTGGCCTCCCAAAGTGCTGGAGTTACAGGCATGAGCCACCGCGCCAGGCCCTTCTTTCACTATCTTAAATGTACATTTTACCATACCTACAGAGATCATACAATAAGGTCTTGTAATATGAAAATATTGGCTTTACAATTCACTAACTTTTCAAATGATTTTTTAAAAACCTACATATTTATTGTGGCAGGCTCTCTCCTAGCTGGGAATTCATCAGTGAATGAAACAAAATTTCCTTCCCCTGTAGAACTTACATTCTATTGGAGAGTAATAGATAATACATAACTATAGCCCATAAGTAAATTATCTAATGTATTAGGAGGTAAAAAGTGCTATGGAATGATAGTAAAATATATCAGGGTAAGAAGGATTCGAAGTATCAGCGAGAGTGTAGGTAAGTAAGATAGCATGAAGGGGGGTACCATGGGTGCTTCTCATCGAGAAGCTGAGATTGGAGCAGACATGCAAGAAGTGATGGAGTTGTGCATGAAGGTATCTGGAGGAAAAACAATGGAGGCTGACGTAACAACTAGTGCAAAGGGGCCTAAGGATAGTCTATGCCTGGCATTTTCAATGAATAGCAAAGGAGGAAAATGTAACAGCAGTGGAGTTGTGGACAAAAAAGAAAATAAAGGGAAAGGTACCAGACAATTAGGTGCCATTGTAAAGTGTGGATGAAGCTGGTAGAGGATGGTGACATATAGGACCTAAGTTTTAGAAAGGCCACTCTTGCATCTTTATTAAGAATGGGTTGCATACAATATGGTGAGTGTAGTATACACTTGTATTACTATCACCAGAATCCAGGTAATAAACTTATCTATCATTTCCAAAAGGTTTTTGGGTCCATTTTTTTCTGGTTTTTATATACCAATTATACCTCAAAAAAGTTTGAAAAATAAATATATATTGTTAACTGTAAAGAATGAGAATGAATTATAACGGGACAATAGAAGTAGGGAGATCCATCAAGAGGCTATTGCTGAAATTTAGGCTACAGATGACTATGGTTTGGACCAGTTTTAGGAGTGGAGGTGATAACAATGGGTTTAATTCTGAAAAGACTTTCATAGCATTTTTGGTATGTTGGAATGTCATGAATAAAATAAAGAGAGGGGTTAAAACCACCTTTAAGGTTTTTGGTATAAGTGACTGAACACAAGGAGTTGCTATCGTTTGAGATGGAAAAGGTGAGAAAAGTCAGGGCCTCAGTTTTTGGACAAGTTTCATTTTATGTATCTTATAGATATCCAAGTAGATAAGTCAAGCAGGCAGTTGGATACGTAAGTCTGGAGTTCATGAGAAAGACAGGGCTTGGAGATGTAAATTGGAAGTCACAGGTATATGGAAGGCGTTTGAAAGCCATGGGATTGAGTAAAAACACAAGGGAGAGAATCAAGGTATAAAATAGAAGAGTACTAATGACTGAGACCTGGAGCATTTCAACATTAAGAGGTAAGAAGGATAGTGAAAAAATGGGTAAAGGAAACATGAAAAGAGAAACCAGTGAAACAGAAGAAAATACAAAGTGTGAGTATCACAGAAGCCAATAGAAAAATGATTAAAGAGGAAAGAGTGATAAACGGTGTCAAATGTTACCAATAAGATTAAATAAAATGGGTCCAGAGACTAGAGCATTGGATTTAGCAATTTTGAGGGGGTGTGTGACATTGACAAGTTTGGGCGGAATGATGGAGTAAAAGCCTGACTATAGCAGTTTTAAGACAAGAGGTAAAAAGAGGAATCACAGAAAATGAGTATAGACAATAATTTCAGGGAAATTTTCTGCAAAAGATAAAGAACCAAGGAATAGGGAGAGTGAAGCTGGCAGAGGAAATGGGGACAAAACCACTTTTTATATGTTTTTTTAATCTTGGAGAAATAACAGCAAGTTTGTGTGGTTATAGAAACAACTTAGTAGAAAGGAAAAATTGATACAGAAGAGACAGGAGAGCTGCTAGAATGAGGTCTTCCGCTTGGCAGTTGAGGGGCATCTAATGCAGATTTTTCTTGTTGTATAACAGCACTGGACTTATTTTTTTTCATGACCCATCACAGTCTATTGTATAATAAACCAAGTGAAATGCAAACACACATTTAAAATCATCAGAGCATATTCATTATGAATCATATGGGTGTTTGCCACCATTTGCACATAGATTTTACTAAATAAGGCCAACTTTTAAGATGTCATTTTCTGCATTTCAATCACATTTAAAGAAAGAGTTGTGTTGGAAAAAGTAGTGATGGAGAGAAGTAGGAATATACAGGAAAGCTAATTATGTTAATCAGAATCTGCATCTTGAAGAAACATAGTTCAAGAGTCAGAAGACCCATGTTTGAGTTTCAAGTACCCCTGACTAGTTTTTCTACATTTGCAAAGACAATACTCCCTCTAGGTTTGATTTTCATTATGAAAAAGAAATATGTTGTGTTGATGATCTCCAAGGTCCATTCTAATAAATTCAATACAAAAACATTCCCTGAATTTCTACTCTGTATAAGAGGTAAGATATAAAGCTGGCAACTTGCTGCTAGTGAGAGAGCAGAATTAGAGTTAACAGAAAATTAGAGGGAAATACATCTGTAAAATAAGGTCAAGCAAGCGGGTATAAAACATCCAAGGGGGATTTGGGTCTCAAATATAATGTGTACCCTTTTGTCTTCTCTCATTCCTTCTCTTCATTTATGAATCCATCAGTGGACTTTAATTCTCTTATGCCTAATTCTGTTCTGAATATACATTAGAGAGCTTTGGAATTAAGAAGTCTCTTATTTTAATGGATTCCCAGCAAAGAGCTGATTTAGACATCAGCACAATCTGGTTTCACAAATACTATGAGAATTTATGGGTGCCTGGAATAAAGGATGATGTGCACTAAGTGTTCTCTTTAAGTGAAGACTTTGGGGATGTCAGATATTATAATTCTTCTGTTGAAATGTAAATTCCTGCTTCTGCTCATGTACCTTTGAATTTAAAGCCAGATAAAATTTAATTCATTTTACCAATTTTTATTCCTAAAGGTTTGTGAACTTCTCATGACCTTATATCTCATGGAGGATGATCTTGTATGTAACCATTAGGTCTGAAATGAGGCAGGCTTGGTGAGTGCTTCAAATGGCTTTAGTCACTATGCCTGGGAAATCACATATAAGGTCCCTTTGCAGCTTCCAGAAGACCTGAAATGTGGCTAATGATTTTAAAAGACCATATAAGAATCAGAGAGCAGTGTGAGGTAACAAGCGAATGAGGGAAAGAAGCAAAGTGATTAAATATAGTTCTTTTGGCTACAAGGTACCACAATATCATTATTAAATCAGAGGATGTGCTGCTCAATAGTTTTTAAATAAAAAACCGTGGCACAGTTAAGAGGGCAATAGTGCAGACTATTTTAGGTTGACCCTGTCTCAAGTAATTGGTATATTTGACATTATAAAGGCATTATAAATATATTTATTGATTGGACTTGAGTCTTTATGTCTTTCCTTTTTTTTTTTTTCCAGGTAACATCTTTACCTACTGCAACCATTTTTCTCTGTTCTCTGTTTCGTTTTAAATTTCTACTCTGTAATGCTTTAGAATTTGCACTTTCCAGAGAGAGAAACTACTTCTCTGGTGTTCAGCTGAACAGACTTCTTCCTGATAAGACTATACAGTAAAAAAAAAAAAAAAAAAAAAAAAATTGAGATTTTCTATAAGAATTTTTTTGTTGCTATTTTACAAACAAGGGATTAAATCACATTTCCGACCACAACTACTGGAAAATCTTTTGTTTAAAGACCTTTTGGAAACAGCATATTCTCCTGTTCTTTGCATTGCTTCAAAGGTACTGGTAACATTTGGAAAAACATATTATGTAGGCATTTTTTCTTATTCAGGTTATATTTTCTGTTTTCTATTGAAAAATATAGACCAAAATCACTTATATTATTCCATTTGCTTATTACTTTTCCAGGTACTGAAATTATTTGATTTTAAGCAGCATGTATTCTTTTTGGTGTTTAAAAAATATAATTGCTTACTATAATAAAATCAGAAATGGATACACCAGATATCTTTCTTTGTATTTCTATAATACTTTAATAAATATTCCTAGAAACATTTTAGCCTTGTTCATCCAGGAAGAATTTGGAAAAGCTGATTTTAAATACTAAGGAGCTCAGAATTAAAATAAATGTCATCTTTTTGCCTTTACAGAGAATCATTTTAGTTGCAATCCTGAGTATATACTTGCTAATCATGCCAATAGTCACAAAAGAACTGATTGGCTCCCATGCTCCAGAAAACCAATTTATCTATGAGCTTAGCCATTCTACATCTCAGAAGTCACTGCAAAAACCCAGAGAGAATGGTAGAAATAAAAAATACATATAGAGAAGGGCCTGCGCCTGAATCAGACTCAGTCTTTGTGATTAATCCAACACCTTTACATTCTGAGTACCAATCATTAACGTCATTAAGCTGCTTGTTTCTTAATTGCATTCTTGTATAGGAAACTCAAGGCAAAACGAACCAAGTCTGAGAAGCCCACAATCAAAGTTGATTGCATCCAACCTTACTGTTGCACCTCTATTAACCTACAAGCTGTGTGGGCAGGACTTCTAAAAAGCATTTCAGGATAAAAAGTGTCTCCTTCAGATTTTGCTGCACTTGCATTTATTATGAATTTTCTGGAAATTATGAAGCAGAACTACTAATGATCCCATCATAGACAGCCATTATCTCAAACTGTGAATACTCGTTGTCATTTTCAGAGTCAACAGATGTTGACCTTAGGGTGGCAACTTTTCCTTCATTGTATGAACCTAATCAACATTATATCCTTCAGTTTTCTATAAAATGCACTATCCAATTAGAAGGTAAGCTTTTTAAAAAGAGAGGTCTAGGGTTAAAATCTCATTTAAGCTGCATTAGTCTAAATGTGGCTTTGGGCTATTTTTATTAGCTGAAGCTATTTATGATTTTTCTAAGGGAGAGGAAAGGACACTTCGGGGACTACAAAGAAATTGATTTAATAGTATGCATGACTTCACATTCAATTTCTATAAAAGTGTCCCTTGATAAGAGGTTGTGAATATTTTTGACAATATCTCTCTTTCCATCTCTGTCCTGATCTTCATAAAAACTGTGTTTGCAAATACATAGCTAAATTGGCAAAGACTTAGCTAAAGAACAATTCTGCAGCATGGCTGGGATACAATAATTATTACCCCTCCCAATTAAACTGAACTTGAAACCAGCTAAACCTAGTCATTACTCACGTGGAGATGTGGTATGAAATCCTGAGCCCTGTCTACTTTTTGTGGAACTCATATACCTCATTTCAACTTGGTTCTAAGCTGATTTTCTTCAGATGACTTTCCTAATTAAACTCCATTTGATGCTGATAATGACTTTATTGACATCTGACTTAGTTTGATTTTCATGCATCTATTCAATCATTTTTATTCAGCAGGTGTACGGAGTACCTACTGCATAGAGGCAATATACTGGGCTTTCTCGAAAAAGTGAAAAAAGATTCAGAGACACTTACTTTCACAGTTCCTACAGATTAGAGAAAATGTAGAAAGAATTCCATTTCAACACAACATAATCTTAACTTAAGAAAACATTTTTACATGTTTTTGCAGATAGTCTCTGGTAAGGATGCTTCAGTGATCTAGTTACAGTTCATTTTATAAACTAAAAGTCCCATGTGTTTTCATTGTAGAAGTCAGATTTCATAACAAAATGATTATGTTTTCAAATTTAATATTTATGATAAGTACAATGTGTTTAGATTTTAAATTTCCTTTTAATGGAAGTGATTCTAAAAATCTAACCGTTGTTGGATATTTTTCATTTTGAGCATTGGACAGCTGAAAAAGACTATTTCCTGTAGACTGACAGTTGTATAATAGATGGGAAAAAAAGATGATTGGCAAAGCCATAAGAGAGAAACAATAAAACTAGGGCAGTCCTTACCTCAATTTAACAGAAACAAATAATAGGAAAAAGAAATCTGAATCCATGGAAGTTTTTACTTTAGACTCAGGTAAAATTAGGCAGGTAAAATCCCATTTTCTAAGGGGATGTTTTTAGCAAATTTATACTAAACTCTTTTTCCTGAAGATAAGTACTGAGAGATTTGATTAGGCCACGTCTGTGACTAGCACTGTGGGAGTATGAATGCATATTTATTTGCATCTCTGAAATAGGTAAATTGGTAAATTATCTAGAAGTAAAGCTGATAATGAGAAAAATACAAGATGTGAATTACGTATAAAGAAATAAAGTTATTGAGTAGCAAAAATAATCTAGTCATGGTATCAAAATTAACATGTAAAGGTAAAATGTTATTTAGCAATTATAAATTCTTTTCATTATTGCTTTATATTTTCTATAAATAATGGTAAATTCCTGCTTGATTATAGATAGCTTTATAATTTTTAATATAGATACACTAATTGAAAAAGATTTCCAAGTGCATTATGTAAGTGGATTTGATAACTCAACAGTACTGTTATTTAGAAATATCTTTCACTTGGTGACAGGGAAATACAGATTAAGGCAAAGCACTAAAGCCAGATGTGTACACAAAAATTACCTTAAATTCTACTAAAATGACGTAAAAAGAAAGAACTACAGTGCCAAATAGAGATGACTTGGTTAATACTTGAATACATGGCCAAATATTTTTAGTCCTGAAGTACTCAATATATTGCATATAAAGGGATAATTTCCAGGAAGAATACAGCTAATCATGCCATGTTTAAATCCATTTTAGTTTCTGTCATTAGAAATGCAGATAATTTGGGGGGTCCCTATGGGTCAAAGGCTTACAACTCAATTGTGATAGGAACTTAAATGCTTATAACCATTCTTTTTGCATATAATCCTTACAGTTGAAAATGCCCAGGATTTTCTCCCTTCAATTCATTTGAGATCAGTACCACCTAGGATATCTTTCAAAAATATCAATTCAGTCATGTCATATTGCTTCTTATTAATAGTCAATAATTCCTTATCATAATATTTAAAGCTGTTTTTAATTTATTTCTAGATTAGTATTATCTTAATGTCTTATATTTTAGCCTTTCCTGGCATTCCTCAATTTTATACCTGATTACCTTGTTCATAGTGTTTTTAAAATGCACCCTGGCTCTTTACTGCCACATTCAGTTCTACTCTTGATCTTTTTTCTTTATTGATACATAACAGAGGTACATATTTTCATTACATGTGATAATTTATAAAGATCAAATCAGTGTAATTGGGATATCCATCACCTTAAATATGTATCCTTTCTTTCTAGAAACATTTGAATTATTCTCTATTCTCCTCTAGCTATTTTGAAAATACAATGTATTATTATAAACTACAGTGACCTTAGTGTGGTCTTGATCTTTCTGTCTCAAGATTAAGCATACTATCTTTCTCATGTCCACATGGAAGATTAGATTTCTCCCTTGGTAGCTTTTTGATAGTAACTACTATTCAACGAAATGTTATGCAACTATTTATCAGTGCCCACCATGAATTAGACAACTTCTAGAAATGAGCATACAGGAATAAACAAGAATAGAAACCCCCTACCCTCCTGGGTCTTTTCTCATATATGTTGGATACTTACACATTTATCATAATAATTCATAAACTCCTTTCGAAGAGCCAACGTTAGTCATTCTTGACTCCAATCAGAGAGAGTTTAGTGAAAAAGATGGCACTTGTTCAAATGTTGACATAAAAATGATTGATTGGAATTAAACTCCATAATATTATTAATTCCCACTTGGAAAACCATTCCTCTTTTATATCATAAGTCAGTAACACAGGGAGGGCATTGCAAGGGATGGCAAATATGTGGTTGGGAAGCAAATATATATTAAACATTCATACAGTATTTCTGTAGTATTTCCTCAAAAGCTTCCTTATTTATGACTTTTTGAGAAATAGTAGCAGATTCTCCCTTTACTATAAATAAATATATAGGCATATAAAACACAAATAAGTATTGGGATCCTAGAAAACATATGTATGGCTTTGCTTCATACTTTGTAAAGGGAAAAGAGAAAAAATTTTAAAATATCAACCAACTAAAAACTACAACAGTGTTATATCTACAATTCAAGGATGAAATGTATGAGAGCAAGAATGGGGTTCCTTGTGGTACTTCATTGTCAACATTGTCAGAAAAACATCAACTAATGTGTCTTGTGTAACTTTATTTCTAAAAGATGTATCTGTCCCAGATGGATAAAAAAGGGCATACTCTCTGTTCTTGAAATCCACTTACCCCTAAGAAAAATTTTTAGTTGGCTCTCAGTGGGCCAATATGTGCTCATAGCCTGCCAATAGAATAACTATCCATTGTTTTTTTTAAATCTATAATACTTTTGAAGTCTATATATTAGGATTTCCTTGATAGAATAACAAATGTGTTGATAATTAGCAAGCTTAACCTATTGCCTTTTGAAGGTGATAGTATAAATCAGCTATACATTTCTATGGAGAATTCACTTTTAAAAGAAAAGAACAGATAGAATAATTAAGTGTAAGAAAACCTTTCTTATTGGATGCAAAGAGTGGTCAGTGGTGGAACGCACATTCTTGTAAACTCTTTTATCAAATGTTTAAGGAGTTATCAAATTAACAGGAGGCAGCTCCAGTTTACTAAATACTATTCATCTCCCAGTTTATTACCCTTTTCCTTAAGAGTTCTATAACTGTGGTAACAAAGGAATATTAATTATCAGTAAATCAGTACTATTTTGGGCTTTAAAAAAAAAAAAAAAAAAAAAAAAAAAACCTGTACTTGTGGCCACATTAGAACTGGATATGACATATCTTTTTTTGGTTGTTTGTTATTGTCATTCAAAATAGGGAATTATAAGGCCACAAGAACAATTACTGATCAATGCCCCAAAAAGGCATCTAAAATGCCTCTCAGAATCGTAACAAGTCTTGACATTCTAGATAGTTGTAATGGACCCAGATTTAGAAATCCTCATATACAAGCTGCCATCATATCCCTTATACTTGAAGAACAAAATCTCATACTAGGATATCTGAAACAAATTGATTCTCAAACATTTCTTCTATCTCTATTGTATTTAGAAATTAACTAGTTTGCTATTAGTTGTAGCATTTTATTTTTAAAGGTTAGGAAAAATCATTATGTCGATCATAAATTGCTAGAACATTGGTGTAGTTTCAGCTTTTAGAGGAGTGAGATTGGCTCTCTTTGTTCAAACAAAATCTTAGGTGTTAGTACAATAGGTAAAGTTCACAGACACAGGGGTTTTCTAGCTAAGTGGAAGTGGTCTTCACACATAGGCAGTGTATGGGGCCTGAAGCTCAAATATTCAGCAGCCTTTCCTATAGGTGACCACTCTAGATTCTCTAAGAGAGCTTTGTGAGCCTGTAAAATCTCCACAAGCAAAAACTTAGAAACCATCGATACATTTTTTTTCATCAAAAACATTTGACAACTGACGGAACTAAGGTCCAGTGACAGTAAATAACTTTTTTGGTGTTCATACTTAATTATTTACTTTGCATTATAGTTTTAAGCATTTTTTCCATCTTATTAATGAAATTATAAAATGTGATAATCCTTTGTAATTCATTATATCCCCACACTGTCTAACACAGGGCATTTTATGGTATTAATTGAAGGCTAATACCACTTTAGAAAACATCTTACATGACTTCTATAACACTTTACATATTTACATTATCAGTATTGTTTACCAATATTTTCATGGGCCGAACTTCAGATCAAGGTCTATTGCTTCCCTTAAATCAACATGAAATTAGCTTTGGGAATAGAAATATTGATTTTAAATTGATAGACTGATTGTTTTTCTCTCTTGTAGAATTAGTTGCCTAACAGTTTTATATGCACATAAAGTCTGTGTAGAAGTATTCACTCAGAATTCATATACAGGCACTGTTCTATATTCTGGATTATAGTAGTAAACAAAATTGTGATGAGAATTTTTTCCCCAAAGTGCTTACATTCTAATGGAGGCAGGAAGACACATAGGGCAAAGAGAAAGTACATCAGATACTGGTGAGTGTTGGAGGAGGGAATGTATTTTGAGACACGGACGGTTGTAATTTTAAAGAAAGTTGTTGGGAAAGCTATATTAGGTGATACATGTATACATATGTAACAAACCTGCACATTGTGCACACGTACCCTAGAACTTAAAGTATAATAAAAAAGAAAGAAAAAAAGAAGGTAATATTTGAGCAAATTATTGAATGTTATGAGGGAGCCATCCTTGCACATATATGAGGGAAGAGCATTCTATGGAGAAAGAAGAGGAAAAGTCCTAGGTTGAGACTGGACTGGTTTGGAGTGGCAGAGGCACAGTGAGGATTATAGCTGGAGCAGAAAGAACGAGTAAAGTCATGGAGGCAATGGAGGGAGAAAAGAAAACCAACAGTGAAGAAGGAAGAATGAGCAAGGAAAGGTCCCATTTATATAAGGACTTTCAGGCTACTATAAGAATTGTGGCTTTATTCTTAGAGATGAAGCAGAGGGTTTTGAGGTGAAGTGATGTGAATCTGACTTCATTTTGGAAGGTTCAGTTTGTGCTGTGAGCAGTGTTGAGTGCGGATTCAATAAAAACAGATTAGGTCGGAGGCCCTTTCAATAATCCAGGCAAAACCTAATGGTGGCTTAGACTGGAGCAGCAGCAGAGAAGGGTCTAGGAGAAAGTTAAGTTCTAGGTATATTGCGATCATACGTCTCATAGAATTCCCTGGTGGACTGGATATGAGTGTGAGAGTCAAGGATGACTCCCATCTGACCTGAGAAACTGGAAACGTGTCGTTGTCATACCCCGTCCTGGAGAACACTGAGTAATATGTACTGGAGCTCAGAGAGAGGTTAAGTATTACCAGCAGAGAAGACAAATACAAAATATTGAATCACAGCTTTTTAAAATTGTTCTATGGTATAGGGAAGTTGCCACTTAGCTTAAGATCATGTGTCTCTTTTATATAACTAGAGATACTGACTAAGCCTCATATCCAGCAGTGAGATTTAAAAGGTAGTGTTTTAAGTGTGTAAATCCAAACACATAATCTTTCACATATAGTTGGTATTAGCCTTAACAGAGACTAAAGATTATTTTTATGCAATGAAGAAATAATGTCCTTATTCATTTACCCCTATTTTATTATTTTAATAGAATATTGAAAATATAAACAGTTGTTTAATTCATGAATTCCCTAATTGTCCTTTTCTGCTGAGAATGTTGGCCTGCTTTCAACCTTTATCTGAGGTAGTTCTGTAAAATTCCATTTATTACAGGGAAGTATGGCCAATACAACTAAATGGACAGCTGTTCATACTGGTTTAAAATACATTATAATCAAAAGCTTTTCATAAATGTCTATGCTTTTTCAAAGCAAAGATTATAGACTATTAAATGGGCTTAAATAGACAGGTCAGGAAAGGATCAGCCAAAGGTTTTGCCTCCTTCCTTGTGTGCTGTTGACCTACAGCTTAACCCAGTCTCTCCATGAGTCTCTCAAACAGACATTTTCCACAAATAAAGGCCTCATCCCCAAATCTATAACCCTTAGATTATCTAAACTCTAGAGTTATGTTATACAGCATTCTTAAAGTGATGAATATAAAATAAATTCATTCATTCATTAGAATTACGGTAACTGAATATAGTTACAAGAAAATATTATTTTGATAGAAACATAGCATGGATCTTTGCAGATATTAAACTATAATATTATAAATCTCTACAATGATATTCTGAATAAAATTCTCCCATTGAAGTTATCAAAATTCTGAGGCTATAAAATTCCTAGGAATAAGTCTATTGCATGAGAATTCAAATACCCTATCTATCTAATGAACACCAGATCATATATGGAAGGAACTCCTGTGAAATAATTACCAACTAAGCAATTTTATTAACAGATACAACTAAAAAAGAATTTAGATTTGTTTGGTTGCATAACTGACTATATATATGGCTTACACCTGAGTGTTGTGATTTTTTTTTTTTAAAGTAAGGATTCTTTTTGGTGAGGATTTATGAGATGTTTTATTTTTTCCTGTGAAAAGTATTGATTTTGAAAGCCTTATAAATAAACAGCACTGACCTATCTATTCTTGAATCATTGAGAGTAGGTCACCTGTGGACAGCAAATGATTTTCATTTCCTGGAGGTAAATTTTATTGAAGAGAAAGCAAAAGAAAGGGAAAGCTTAATTTATAATGCCAAGTGTGATTACTGAAATTCAGCATTTTAAAAACTTCTGCTGTACAGGGTTTGAGAAAGCACTGGCTCCTAAACTGAAATGAATAGGCTGGTTCTGTTTAATCAGACAGAAATCTTATAAAATGAGCCATTAATAACGAAAACTACAGGAATTAGAAACATTTCGTCCATCATCATACCAGTTACATTTCTTATTTGACACTGATTCTAGTAAATGAAATATACAATTTAAAATAATGAATCATTAAGAATATGGAAAAATTCTTCTGAGTAAAAAAAGAGGTTACAAAAAAGACAAATAAAATAAGGTCCTCATTATTAGTAAACATACATGTAATAAAAATGAATAGAGCTAAATATATTAAGGTAAAACAAAGGTCAACTGATCTTTGGGTAAAGAGATACTGACTTTTTTTTCTACTTTTATGTATTTACTGAATTTATCTCTTTACTATGTATAACTGATTTTGGAAATAAGAATGAAAAAAAATTACAAAATTTCTTGTGAAATTTTGTAAAATGAAACAAATCTCAGGATATTGTAATGCATTGAAAAATGATAAATTTTAAGAAAAGTTTAAAAAATAAAAACCTTTGTCCCACAGAAAATGAGTTTTTGATTTATAAATGAAGAGAAATAATATAATCAGTGTTACTGTGGGGTTATTTATATTTATACATACTTCTGCTAAATTTTATATACTGATGAAATGTTTTTTAAAGTTTCTACAAGGGAGAACTAGGAACAATCTATATAGAGTACAGTGTGGCAGGGGGAATTAACTAGAAGTTAACCGGAAGGAAAACAAGAACACAAGTAAAAGTATCATTTCAAGGACATTAGATTTTAGTATTTTACAGCAAATAAAAGGAAAAAATACATATTTTGAAAATGTAAAAGATTTGTAAGGGGCAAGAGAAGAAAGTCACATTTCACCACGTTGACATTTTGGCCTACAATTATATTGTCTCTAGTGAAATAAACTCTCTCTCAATTGGAAGTAAAGTTACCAATGAAATACATAACTTTGATAACAATTTTGGATTTTTTTCCAGGTACAGGCTCTGTATTGTTCAATTGAAGTATTTTTTTTTATATATTAGATTTTTATATATTAGAATGAGTAACTATCACTGAAAGTTTGGCATTAAAAAGACAGTAGATTGTCAGAAGTTAAATTTTTAGACTATACAAATGGGAGCTGTTTCCATCAAAACTGCCAGCGATGTGTTTAGACAAAAAAATAGCTCCAATTTCCTGGGTGTGGAGAGGCTATCACAGGCTCACATATTATATGCTAACTCGAATTTGCAAAGCAATCTGAGAAGCACCAAATTGCTGTAATAAGAAAAGGTGACATTTGTACCATCTCACAGGCTTTTTATGTATTCTGTTCCTAGAAGAGGATAATAGAGGTCTATTTTCTGTCTCTTCCAAACCCTGTCATAAGGGAGAGCTACTAGCACACATGAGTGCCCATTAGCTCATGTGAGGAACAACTGGGTGACATCGTATATGTTGACCTAAGGAGAGCTCAGTCTGGCATGATTAAACTACTGAAAACATATTATTGATCTTTATTTAGGGTCATAAACTACTCAATATGGATCCCATTTCAGTGTGTGCATTTTATTTACATAACTCTCTGCCCAAATTTGATTTTAAATATGTCAAAAACTGACCAAGGCCCATGGGGTAAAACATTAGACCTGCATTTGTATCCTACTTCTCTCACTTATTGACTAAGTGACCCTAGTAAATTTCCGTGACATTATTGGGACTCATCTCCCTCAACTTTACCATAGAGATTATGACTTGAGACTCACAGGATTTTATGAGGTTTGTATGAGCTCACATGTGAAATATACTAGCATAAATCTGGCACAGGAAAAGACATGTAGGACACTTAAGTGTTAGCCCGTTCATTCTTTGTTAGGAATCTACATTTGCATCCTTTCATCTACTACAACACTCGGAGAGATGTAACATATTCCCTTTAGACTGAGCCACTTACCGTAGCAGTGATTCTTACAATGAGTGTTGGGGACTCATGTCCCTAGCAAAGAATATTAAAGTCTTAGAGAGAGGCTAGGTTGAGGCAATAAAGATGATAGTTTGAAAAATTCCCAAAGATTATTCTTAAATGTCCCACTTTTAGGGGGAAGACTTAAAATCATTTTAGTGGACTAATTTAGTTAAAGGTAATGACACTGAATTATAAATAAATATGAACCTAGGGTAGGAAAAACATTCCTATTTTTAGGGTGCTACAAACAAAAGCTGCAATGGATATCTTTGTAAGTGGAATCACTTGGTTAAAGAGTAATGCACACTCTCCATTTTGATAAACCTTTAGTATTACCCCACAAAAAATACCAGTTTACAATCTCACAAAATATGAACACTTTCTTCTTCTACATCTTTGCAAATACTCAATGTTATGTATCTTTAATTGCCACTATCTCTGATGCCATGCTCAATCTGACAGTTTATGTTCCTTACCCATCAACTTCTATTTTTGGAATGACTAGTTTTCACAGAGGTTGTATAGTGCAAAGGTGAAATACATGGACTGAAGACCTGGGCTTTCTCAGTTGAAATACTTGCTCCACCACTTATTAGGTGTGTAATCATGGACAAGCTATTTAAACTCCTGGTGCCTCAGAATGCTGCTAAAGTTAGTGTGAGACATAAATGAATTTAAGTGACTTTATATAATTTATATGCATAGAAGAGTACTTAACACCTAGAAACCTTATAGAAATGCTTGTTATTAGTATTTGTATTAGTCTCTTAGTGCTGCTGTAACAAATCACATACTACATAATTAGTGGCTTAAAGCAATAGAAATTACAATTCTAGAGGCCAGAATTCTGAAATGAGTCTTATGGAGCTAAACTCAAAGGGTATTCAGGACTGGTTCCTTCTGGAGTCTCCTAGGGAGAATTAATTTCTTGTCTCGTCTAACTTCTGGTGACTGTCAGCTTTCCTTGGCTTATGGTCACATTACTCCAGTCTCTGATTCTACCAGCACATTGCCTTCTGCTCTCCTCTAATAAAATCTCTGTTTCCTTCTCTCTTATAAGGAAATTTGTGATTACATTAGAGCCTATCAGGATAATCTCTTCATTTGACATCTTTAATTGTTTTTCCAAAGATTTGACTATCCAGGGTGAAATCCACAGATGCCATGGTTTAGGACTTGGAAATCTCTGGGGACTTTATTCAGCCCAGCACAGTGCTCTTTTACATTTTATATTGGAATACTTGCATTATTTTCATCTATTTGTTAATTTTTTTTTTTTTTTTTTTTGAGACGGAGTCTTGCTCTGTGCCCCAGGCTGGAGTGCAGTGGCGCGATCTCGGCTCACTGCAAGCTCCGCCTCCCGGGTTCACGCCATTCTCCTGCCTCAGCCTCCCAAGTAGCTGGGACTACAGGCGCCCGCCACCACGCCCGGCTAATTTTCTTGTATTTTTAGTAGAGACGGGGTTTCACCGTGTTAGCCAGGATGGTCTCGATCTCCTGACTTCGTGATCCGCCCGCCTCGGCCTCCCAAAGTGCTGGGATTACAGGCTTGAGCCACCGTGCCCGGCCAATATTTTCTCTTAATGTGTCTTTTAATTTGGCTTATGGTAGCTTTCAAAATACAGGCATTTTAATGAGATTATCATTTATTACAATTAACATATCTGCTAGATGGAAATAAATTTTAAAAAATGGTATATTCATGTTACAGAATAGTATGCAACCATAAAAATGTGCATCTAAATATTAACCTAAAAATATTCCAGAAATATTAAGTGATGAAAAAGAGACAGATTTTATGTAAAGTATTCCATCATATATATAAAACAATAGACTGCAAATTTCTAGATAGCTGCCCAGGGGGACAGGAACAGGAGGTAAAATAAACTGTTACTTTTAAATCTATATTAGTTCTATTTAAAATTTTTAATAAGGAATATAGTTATATGTAATTTCTATAATTAAATTTAAAAAACAGGAATATTAAAGTCAAAACAAAATTATATTTAAGGTGCTACAGAATTTCAGAAGAGGAAGATAATTACTTATTTCTGAGAAAATTGAAAGGGGCAACATTTGAGAAAAGAAAAGCAGGTTTAATCATAATATAAATTAAAAGCATATTCCAGAAAGTAGTTTAATAGAATGAAGCTGAATGAGGGTAATAAAGTAAGGTAAAGTAAAGGGAAATAATGACGAACTGCTTCAAATGAATTAAATCTTAGAAGGCCTTAACGTAAGACAATTTACATGTATTTCTCCCAGGTGAAAACCCTCAATACATTGTAACAAATGGACAAACTCTGACTGTTCAGAGTATTGCCAAGTTTACCTAAGCTCTTGTAAAGCAATGCATATGCAAAGAACAAGGCACCAGCCTGAGAGTGCCCCAGGGTCATCTTTGTCTTACATTGGAAATGGTCTGAAACATCACCATTGTCATCTTTCCAGTCTCCTAAATGCTCTCATGGTCTTAAGGCCAATCATGAAAGAAATCATTGTTATGGACATCCTGCCTGCTTATCAATAAAGATAATAAAAGGGACAAAGAAATTTGAATTTGGCTTGATATAAAAGATTTTTTAAAGAAATGGATATCATGAGCAAAAATATCATAGAGATTCAGTCATGCTCCCAATTACTAGAATTTTTTTTTACAAAATAGAATAGATTACACATAGGTCTATAACCAAACTTTGTGTGTGTGTGTGTGTGTGTGTGTGTGTGCTGGCACATGTGTTTCACACAAAACTTGAAAGAAACATTTTTGTTAATATCATAAACCCTCTACATCATGCTGAAAGACAATGTCTGTTACACCAATGTTCATAGCAGCATTATTCACAGTAGCCAAATGAAGATATATCTACCAATGAATAAGTGAACAAAATGTTGTGCAGGTATCCAACAAAATATGATTCCACCTTAAAAAAGAATGAAAATGGCTGGGTGCAGTGGCTCATGCCTATAATCACAGAACTTTGGGAGGCCAAGTCGGGTGGATCACGAGGTTAGGAGTTCGAAACCAGCCTGGCCAACATGGTGAAACCCCATCTCTACTAAAAATATAAAAATTAGCCAGGCATGGTGGCATGTGCCTGTAATCCCAGCTACTCGGGAGGCTGAGGCGGGAGAATCACTTGAACCTAGGAGGCGGAGGCTGTAGTGAGACAAGATTACGCCACTGCACTCCAGCCTGGGAGACAGAGCAAGACCCCGTCTCAGAAAACAAATAAAAACCAAAAAAGAATGAAAATATGATACATGCTATAACATAGGTAAACCTTCAAAATATTTTGCTATGTGAAATAAGTCAGACAACAAAGAATAAATATGGTATGACTCTGCTTACATGAGGTATCTAGAATAGTAAATTCATAGAGACATAAAGTAGGATGATGGTTATCAATGGTAGGGAGGAGGAGTTATTGTTTGATGGGTATGAAAATTCACTTTGGGATGATGAAAAAATCCAGGAATGGATAATGATGATAGTTGCATAATAATGTTAAAATACTTAATGCCACTGAATGGCACACTTAAAAGTTGGTAAAATTGTAACTTTTATATTACATATATTTTACCACAGTAAAAATAAAATGAAATGTCTCAGGATTTAAAGGACATTCTCCTTATAAAGGTAGTGTTAAGTCATTTTCATAATATAAAGTGCAAGAAAAGGAAAAATTGCTCAAGGAAGACCTTATCATTATTATGTAGTAGATTTTAACATTCTACTATACCATGATTCCTTTTGATTATGTTACATATTTCAGTGTTAAAAACCATTGAATAATTTGTATTCAGTGTATGGGCTTGAAAAAAGTCTTCATTCAAAATCATTTTTCTGCTATAATCTGTATGTATAGGATAGGTCAAATTGTTTTCTCTCTGGCAAACAAATGCCTGGATGACCATTATTGCAAGACTATTTGCTCAGGTTTGAGCTGCCTCAGTTTCACTCTGCTGTAAAATTTGACTTTGGCTATAGACAACTTAATCTGTGATTACTAAAAACCAAACCTTCCTCCATTAGTCAAATTATCCTTTAAATTACAATATGCATGCAATTATTTCATGAAATGTATTGACCTACATAGTGATTAGGACTAGGAATTAAATTTCACCTATGAGCCCAAGCCCATTAACTTCACTTAAAAGAAATTTGGTTGGTATTTAATTACTGATATCCTACAGAAATTGACATTTAATAAAGTGAAACATTTCCTAAACACTAAAGAGCTTTAAGATATGAAATGAAACAGTCTATGTCTTGAAAATGAATCTAGTCTTAAAAGGAAGAAAACATTAATAGAGTCATGTTCAAAAGCTTTTAATAGGACTGTAAGACTGAAATAGAACCCCTCGGGTCTCTCATTATAAAGCAGTATAACATTTTGTTCACAGTCTCAGGATGAAAAAAGAAAGGCAGGATCCAATGAAACACCAAGTTATACATAGAACATAATGTGGAAAATATATGTCCTTTAGTATTCAGTAACTTTCTCAGTAATCCCATCTTAATAGACACTAAGAAAATTCCAAAAAATTTGGGCTACGAGACCAAATTTCAGATCTATATTCTAGGAAGCACTCAATATGAAAACTGAAAATTTTAAGTCTCTTGTCTGCAAGGGAATGTGGAAATTTTTTAAAAGCATCATCAAGCTAAAGGAAGAATTTGGCTGGAGAATTGATGTTGGCTATGGCAATGTATATTTTTTTAAATTTCAAAAGGAGTTAAAACAATTTTAAAATATAAACATATGAAAAAATCCAGTTATAAGTTTTTTTGCATAAACTAATCATGTATGCAAATACAGGTTCATACATAGATATATATGAATACAATATCTTTGTGCATTTAGTATAGATACCGAAATTACTATAACTGTGTAAGGAAAAAAACAGTAATCCTCCATGAACAAAAAGTACTTCTTGTGCCAATTTTTCCTGGTATAGAATGCTACAAATAAGATGTTTTCCTGTGCTTACCAACAATTTTCATCAAGTATCTTAAATTAAAATGTTAATATTTGTCAGCAAGTGGGGATCATAGAAAAATAATAATATTAATTTGTTGAGAACTTGCTACGTGCTAAGTCCTTTATATACATCATCTCATCCATATATACAACTCTATAAGTTTGGCACTATTATTGATCCTACTATCAGTGAAACAGAGGCTTTATTTGGATATTTGTTTAAGGCCACATGGCCAGCAGAGCCATAATTCAACCCCCAGCTTTATATAAAACTAAAGCTTCTGGAATGGATGACTCTGCAAAATCCCTTCAGACATTGCCTCCAAACAGCTTAAGAGTGGCCCAGTTAAGTGGAAAAATGTTGGCACAGATGAAACGAGGTGGGTGGTGGGGGATCGGAGGTGGTAAAAGTAGCTACAGCAAGTGAGAGAAGTACCACAGTTGAGACACGGCAGGGTCATACCTATTAGGCATACTTTTTAAAACAATATTTTAATTCTCAAGAAGAAAGCACCTCTTCTAGAAGATTTTCGTTTTTTTTTTTGTTGTTGTTTCTTAAACTATTTGTTATTAAAAAGAGTAGTTTTAGGTTTAGAGCAACATTGAGAGGAAAGTACAGAGATTTCACGTCTACTCCCTCTCACACACATGCACAACCTCTCCCATCATCAGTATTTCTCACCAGAGTGATATATTTGTTACCAGTGATGAACCAGCATTAAAGCATCGTTATCCAAAGACCGTAGTTCACATTAGGGTTAGCTCTTGGTGTTACACGTTTTATGGATGTATCACACAGAGTAGTTTCACCACCCCAAAATCCTCTATGCCCCACCTACTCCACACTGCAACCCCTGGCAAGCACTGATGGTTAAATATCTCCATAATTTTCACTTTTCCAGAAAGTCATATAGTTGATAACACAGTATATATCTTTTTCAGATGGGCTTTTTTTCACTTAAGAATACACATTTAAGGTTCTCCATGTCTTTTCGTAGCTTGACAGATCATTTCTTTTTAGCGTTGAATTTTCCATTGTCTGGATATACCACAGTTTATCCATTCACCTACTGAAAGACAACTTGATTGCTTCCAAATTTTGGTAATGATGAATAATGCTGTTATAAACATCTGCATGCAGGTTTTTCTGTGAACATGCTTTCAACTCATTTGCGTAAATACTGTGGCGATTGCTGCATCATATGGTAAGAGTATGTGTAGTTTTGTAAGAAACTGCCAAACTTTCTTCCTAAGTAGCTCTACCATTTTATATGTCTACTAGTAATGAAGGAGAATTCCTCTTGTCCCATATCTTAGTCAGCATTTGGTTTTGTCGGTGTTCTGTTTTTTTTTCCATTTTAATAGTTGTATAGTTGTATATCATTGTTGTTTGAATTCACATTTCTGTAATGACATATACTGTGAATCACTTTATCATATGCTTAATTGACATCTGTATATCTTCTTTGCTGATGTATCTCTTAAAATCTTTGACCCATTTTAAAATTTTTTCTTATTGTTGATTTTTAAGAGTTTGTTGTATATTTTGGATAACAGTTATTTATCAGATGTATCTTTTGTAAATATTTTTTTTTTCCAGTCTGTGGCTTATCTTCTCATTGTCTTGACATTGTATTTGAAAATCAGTTTTTTATTTTAATGAAACCCAGCTTATCGATTATTTCTTTCATGTACTGTGTCTTCAGTGTTATAATTAAAAAGTCATTGCTATATTTTGTCATCTAGAATTTCTCCCATTTTATCTTCTCTGAGTTTTATAGTTTCACATTTATGTCTGTGATCCATTTGAGTTAAGTTCTGTAAAGGGCATAGGTCTATGTTGAGATTATCTATCTATCTATCTATCTATCTATCTATCTATCTATCTATCTATCTATCTATCTATCTATCTATCTATCCATCTATCTATCTATCTATCTATCTATCTATCTATCTATCTATCTATCTGTCTGTCTGTCTGTCTATCTAATTTGCCTGTGAATGTTCAGATGTCCCTCTCCCATTTGTTGAAAGGATTACCTTTACTCCATTGTATTGCCTTTTCTCCATTGTCAAAAATCAGTTAATTATATTTATGTGGGTCTATTTCTGGGTTCTCTAGTCCATAAAATTGATATACTTTTCTATTCTTTACCCAATACTATGCAGTCTTGATTACTGTAGCTTTGTATTAAGTCTTCAAGTCAGGTAGTATCAGTCCTCCAACTTTGTTCTTCTCCTTCAACATTCTGTTTGCTATTCTGGATGTTGTTTCTCTTTATATAACTCTAGAATCATTTTGTCAGTATCCATAAATTAACTTTCTGACATTTTGATTGGGATTGCATTGAACCTACAGATGAAGTTGGGGAGAACTGATATCTTGATATTATATCTTCCTATCCATGGACATGAAATATATATCCATATATTGGGTTTTCCTTGATTTATTTTGTTATAGTTTTGTAGTTTTCCTCATATAGATCCTTTATTTTTTGTTAGATTTCTACCTACTATTTTATTTTTGAAGTGTGCTAATGTAAATGTTATTTTGTTTTTAGTTTCAAATTCCACTTTTTCATTGTTGGTATATAGGAAAGCAATTACTTTTGTATCTTAACCTTGTATATGGAAACTTATTTTAGTTGCTTATTAGTTCTAGGAGATTTTTCGTTGATTATTTCGTATTTTTGCATAGAAAATCATGTTACCTGAAACAATGATATTTTCTTTTTTTTTTCTTCTCCCTTCTCTATATTTTAATTTCTTGTCTTGTTACATTTATTAGGACTTCCAATGTGGTGTTTAAAGGTGTAGTGAGATAGGGAATCCTTTCTTAGTTGAAAAGCTTTGAGTGTCTTACCATCAAGTTTGAAGTTAGCTGTAGGTTTTTTGTACAGATTCTTTATCAAACTGAGGAACTCTCCCTATATCCCTAGTTTACTGAGAGTTTTAATCATGCTAGACATCTCTCTAGACACTACTTTCACAGCATCCCACACATTTTGATAAGTTGTGTTTTCATTTCATATTTCAAAATATTTTATTTTATTTTATTTTTTTGTTGTTGTTGAGACGGAGTCTCGCTCTGTCACCCAGGCTGGAGTGCAGTGGCCGGATCTCTGCTCACTGCAAGCTCCGCCTCCCGGGTTTATGCCATTCTCCTGCCTCAGCCTCCCGAGTAGCTGGGACTACAGGCTCTCGCCACCTCGCCCGGCTAGTTTTTTGTACTTTTTTTTTTAGTAGAGACGGGGTTTCACCGTGTTAGCCAGGATGGTCTCGATCTCCTGACCTCGTGATCCGCCCGTCTCGGCCTCCCAAAGTGCTAGGATTACAGGCTTGAGCCACCGCGCCCGGCCAAAATATTTTAAAAATTGTCTTGAGATTTCTTCTTTGACCTGTGTGTTATTTAGAAAAATGCAATTTATTATTTATATGTTTGTTTTTAATTTTTACTTTTTGTGGGTACACAGTAAGTATATACACTTACAGGGTACCTGAGATGTTTTGATACAGGCATACAATGTGAAATAAGCTCATCATGGATCTCCTCATATTTTAGAATTTTCCAGTTAATCTGTCCATTATTGATTTCCAGTTTAATTTCATTGTGGTATGAAAGCAGACATTTCATAATTTCTATTTTTAAAAAGTTGGTTCATGTGTATTTCACAGCTTAGAATGTGGTCTTAGTAAATGTTCCATGTGAGTTTGAGAAGAATTTTTTTGCCATTGTTGGCTGAAGTGTCTATAGATGTCAGTTATATCCAGTTGATTGATGGTGTTGTCAACAACACTATGTACTTACTGATTTTCTACCTGACATGGACGTGTCTGTCTATATCTGATATAGGGCTGTCAAAATCTCTGTGATTGTGGATTCTTCCATTTCTCCTTATAATTCTATCAGTTTCTGCCTCATGTATTAATACTGTGACACTCTGTTTTTAGGTGTATACATGTTAATAATTGTTACGTCTTCTTGGAGAATTGACCTTTTTATCATTATGTAATGCTCTTCTTTATTCCTGATACTTTTATTTGCTTTGAAATCTGCTTTGTCTGAAATTAATAATAGCTATTCCTATTTATTTTGCTTAGTGTTAGTGTGGCATATTTTTCTTCACTCATTTATTTTTAATCGATAAACAATTTTTATATAAAATGTGGCTTTCCTGTAGACAACATATAGTTGGGTCTTATATTTTGATCTACTCTGACAATCTCTTTTAATTTGTGCACTTAGACCATTGTTCTCCAAAGTCATTACTGATATAGTTGTTTTAATACTATTAAATTTGTTACTAGTATTTCTATTTGTTGTCCAAGTTATTGGTTCTCATTTGTGTCTTTCACTCTTTTACTGCCTTTATTAGTTTTAATTGAACATTTTATAGGATTCAATTTTCTCTCCTTTCTTAGTACATCAGTTATGCTTTTTTCTTTCTTTCTTTCTTTCTTTCTTCTTTTTTTTTTTTTTTGATTTGTTTGTTTTTTGAGACAGGGTCTTACTTTGTCACCCAGCTGGAGTGCAGTGGCATAATCATGGCTCATTGCAGCCTTGACCTCCTGGGCTCAAGTAATCTCACCACGGGCCTCTTGTGTAGCTGAGACTACAGGCACGCACCACCATACCCAGCTAATATTTATATTTTTGTAGAGACAGGGTTTCACCATGTTTCCCAGGCTGGTCTCCCGGACTCAGCAATCTACCCACCTCAGCCTCCCAAAGTGCTGAGATTACAGGTGTGGGCCACGACAGCTACACTTGTAAAAAGTATTATTATTATTTTTTCTTTTTGGCTGGGCGCGGTGGCTCACGTCTGTAATCCGAGCACTTTGGGAGGCCAAGGTGGGAGGATCACAAGGTGAGGAGATCAAGACCATCCTGGCTAATATGGTGAAACGCTGTCTCTACTAAAAATACAAAAAATTAGGCGGGTGTTGTAGCAGGCACATGCTACTCGGAAGGCTGAGGCAGGAGAATGGCCTGAACCTGGGAAGCGGAGCTTGCAGTGAGCCAGCTTGGGCGACAGAGTGAGACTCCGTCTCACAAAAACAAAACAAAACAAAAAAAGTTATTTATTTATTTATTTATTTATTTATTTATTTATTTATTTTTAGTGGCTACCATAAAATTTACTATATGAGTTTGCACTATAGCTTTGTAATATATTTTGAAATCAGGAAGTGTGAGACCTCCAGCTTATTTCTTTTTTTTCCTAAGATTGTTTTGGCTATTTTGAATCTTTTGTGGTTCCATGTGAAATGTAGTATTGTTTTGCCTAATTCCGTAAAAAACAAGAAAAACCATTGGGGTTTTAATGGGTATAACAATGAATTTATAGATCACTATAGGTAGTATGCACATTTTAAAAACATTAAGTCCTCCAATCCGTGAACTCAGGACGTCTTTGGATTTATTTGTGTCTCTTTAAATTTCTATCATCAATGCTCTGTAGTTTTCAGTATGTGAGTTTTTCATTTCCTTGGTTAAGTTTATTCCTAAGTATTTTACTCTTTTTGGTGCTATTGTAAATGAGATTTTTTTCTTAATTTTCTTTTTGAATGATTCATTCTTAGTTTACAGAAACACAAGTAATTTTTGTATGTTGATTTTATAAAATACAACTTTGCTAAATTCATACATTAGTTTTAATAGTTTTAAGGGAAAAACTTCTTGACATTGGTTTTGGCAATGACATTTTGGATACAATACCAAAAGCAGAGGCAACAAAGCTTATTCAGAACAAGAAATAGTCAACAAAATGAAAAGGTAACCTACGAATGGGAGAAAATGTTTGCAAACCATATACATGATAAAGGGCTAATATCCAAAATATATAAGAATATCCTACAATTAAATAGCAAAAACATAAATAACCCAAACAGAAACTGGGCAAAGGGCTTGAATAGACATTTCCCCAAATACAACATTCAAACAGCCACAAGGCATATTAAAAGATGCAAATCAAAATGAAAAATGTGATATCACCTCAAATCTGTTAGGATGGTTTTATTGAGAGAGAGAGAGAGTAAGTGTCAATGAGGGGATAGAGAAATTAGAACTCTTGTACATTGTAGGTGGGAATGTAAAATAGTACAGCTATTATGAAAAACAGTATGCAGGTTCCTTAAAAAATCAAAAATAAAACTTACCATACGATTCAGTAATCCTACTTCTGGATATATATTCAAAGAATTTCAATGAGAATTTCAGAGCTATCTACCTCCCATGTTCATTGCAGAATGATTCACAATAGCCAAGATACAAAAACAACCAATCTAAATGTCTACTAATAGATAAATGGATAAATGAAAATGTTGTATCTTTATATAATAGAATATTATGTTGCCTTATAAAAGAAGAAAATCTTGTCATTTGCAACAACATGGGTGAATCTGAAGGACATTATCTTAGGCAAAATTTCCCTGCCATGTCACCACCAGACTGTGTTTCTATATTTCTTAAATTTGCGAATTGTATTTTTAGATCAAAATAACTTTTTATGAAATCGTAACATTTTTCTTTTGTGATTTGGCACTTTGCAGGTTTTGCGCTATCATATAACTTTCATATCATTTCTGGAGTTATTCTCCAACTAGACTATATATACTCCCTAAAGACAAGAAAATTGTCCTAATTTTTCTCATATTATCCAATGAACCAATACATGCTTTAAACATATTAAGCATTTAATAAATATTTAAAATTTTATTTCTGAGTACAAAACAAGTAAACAGATGGCAGAAAGTGTACTATGGACATAAAAGTTCACCATGTTATATCCTTAAGAGAATTTGTACAATGTGATTTACAAAGTACTAACTCAACTTATTAATTCTAGAATAATGAGGCCAGAAAATATCACCAACTTGCGCTTCATCATCCTGAGTGTATGATTGGATTGAGGCAATGCCATGTTTGGGAATTTCTTAGTGCTTTAAGCAATACATTATTAAAGTCAAATCATTTGGCTAAGAAAAAATTGTGATTCATATATTGTCACTTTTTATATGTATGCTTCCATCTATTTTTACGAAAAGTTATCATAAGCTTTTATGAGGTACCTTAATTATACTTATTGGTAAGTATAGGGTAAGTCCTGCTGCAGTAGCAAACAGACCCAAATCTCAAGTAAATATTTATTTCTCACTTACGCTAAAATGTCATAGTCCCTCAGCAAGGACTTTCAGCTCACAATGGGAACTCAGGGATCAAGTCTGATGGAAGAGTCGCTACCTTGAATCCTGATAGTCATTGTTTCAGAAAGAAGAAAGCATTCTGTGTGTTTTTGCAAGAGTAATTCAATGCTTGTTCCAGAAGTGATATCTAACCCCGCTTAGTATATTGACCAAAACAAACCACAAGGCCCTGTGCACACACAAAAGTTTAATAAGCATAAACCTATATACTAGACATAGTTGGCCAACAACCACATTCTACTACTAATTATATTGAATTCAAACTATGAAGGGATATTAAAAAATTTTCACATACTTGTTTCTGCATACAGATGCATAATTTATATTTTACAAACAAACATATATCTCGGTGTGTTACTTATATAAAGTCACTGAACTAGTTGGAATAGAAGATGATGAATAAATCTAGGCTTCTTTAGATTTTCTATTTACCATGTTGCGTATTGTAAAGTTTTGTGTCCAGTTTACATTAGGTATGAAAGGTTTTATGTTGAAGATGACATTTGAGCAAAGACTAAGCCTTTTTGTGAGTCAACAACCCTATCCAAGAGATAGTTCAATGTAGAAACATCATCTTTGTATGAATCTAACACTAATCACCTGGTATGCTGAGGTTGAGTTTTTGAGCTCTTGCAGTAAGTATTCACTACATTTTTATTTAACTTGTAAAATATGTTCCTTTCATGGTCTTGGCACTTGTAACAACTTTTCTAATTAAGCCAACTCCTAAAAAATAAATAAGTAGATTCCTTGACATTTAAAAATTGATTGCTTTTTCACCCTGGTTGTTAATGTTTCTTGTAACTTGTAGTTGTTGGTTGTTTGCCAATACTAATAAAATGAGCTCCTTCATCACTAAATATTATTATAGAGACTTTCCATTATGATGCATTTTCTCATTGCTGCTTTTTTCATCCTTCACTATTTGTTTTCAGATTTTTAGTGGTATTTCCATTTGGTGACTGTTGGAGAAAACACCCACATGGGATGAGACATTAGAAAAGAAAGTGCCTCTGAAACAATTGTGCATTCTGAAACTCTCGAACACTTTAAAAAATTGTTCATAGGATCCCTCATAATTGATTGAGCATACATACATTCAATATATCATTTTTTCTAAACACAGTGTTTTGAACTTTGAAGTATTTATATTTTTCTATCAGGTGCTATTTGATAGGAATTTTATTTCCTGACTGAAGCTATTTCATAGGTTGAACAAACACAGGTCTTCCAACATAATGCCACGATGTAGACATAATATCAACAGAAAAAAAGAATAATGAACCCACATGTTCTGTCTTCATTTACCAAGTATCCACTTGTCTGAAAGCTTTTACAATAATTTGGCATTTTCACCTATATTCATTTGGACTTTCAAGCACTATGAAGACAGCCAGAAATTTTAGTCAAACATTTATTTGCCACAGTTTTCCTCCAAGATATAGACTATTTTTCTTCCGTATGATCAACAGTCTTCAAATATGGTCCCAGAGAGTAAGATAAACAAGAGGAAAGTGAGATAAATGAGGGGAAAGCGAAGTACTAGACAATCTTTCACAAGGAACTCAAAATGCTTACAGATTCTACTTTTGCTTTAAGCCTACCCTGGGTCAGTAATCACAGGAAACCAATCCTTTCATATATATTTTCAGGAAAGTGTGTGAAATAAAGTTACCAGTCCTTTCAATGACCAAATATTTCATCCACAGGCCTTCTAGCTACTCTGTGACCTGGCTATGTGCATGCCTGTGTGGATGCCCAGACTGGACAAATCTTAGTGAAAGTGAATACAAACAAGAAGAATGATCATTCTCAGTATGCTGGGTAAGGGAACATCCATTAAACCATGTACATTTCTATGTATTTAATATACATTAACTCATTTAATTGACACAACTTTGGGGTGAATATCACTTTTAAATTCCATCTTCCATTTGAAGAAATAATCTCATAATTAAAGTGAACAGTCCAAAGATACATAGAAGGTAAATGGTAGAGGTGTCATTTAAGCCTAACTATGACTCCAGTCTTATGTTCTTTTAAAATATGCTGTATCATGAAACAGTTATGAACACTCACCAGGAGCCTCTTGTGTATCTGTATCTATTTGTTTCTGGAACAGCTGTGTTGGGAGATTTCAGAAGCCCAATGTGGCCTGCATCTTATAAGAAAATACTTACCTAAGGGAAAATTTTAGACTTCCCACTACAAAAAGAGGCAACTATTTGTTTACCCCAAGCTTAGGTGATATTGTATTACCTGAGTCAAGTCTGTAGGCTTAGCTACAATGACAGCTTACAATATATGTTTGTAATACCATGCACCTTCTAAATCTCCCTTAGTCTTGCATATGTGACTCGTATGAAGTATGTGAGCCCCTGGCAGGCACCTGTAGACTCATGAACCACATGGGGATTCATCACCTAGGGTTGCTGACCTGCTAAAATGCCTCACATTGAACCAATGAGGTATGGCACTGAGAAAACATCTTCAAATGCCTCTGGCATGTCAAGCAACATATTTGAGTAGAGAAGACCCCACCAAATAAAAGAATGAAGAGTGAGGGTAGATTCCAGGAAAATGAATGGTGGTTGCATTAGCCTTTCTGGAGGCTTCAACAGGGCAGTGGTGAGAATCTTGGTGATGATTCAGTCGTCCAAGAAAGCAGTCAATCATTTTGAAGACTAATATGCATTTTATAATAATGGTTATTATATGAATTTGTGGAGGAGGAGGTGAGAGAGTATAGCAAAATGTATTTTAAATAGCAAAATATGAGGAAAAATTAAAATGTTTGTTAATTTTTTAAAATTAAAACCTTCATATGTACATAAAATCACACAAATATTATGATTAATATTTCTGCGTGCATGTTAAAATTCACCACCTGGATGGAAAAAAAAAAGAAAAGAAAGGCAAGGAGTAAGTTATAGGTTTTAGGTCTGAGGCTTCACGGACACTTGGATATACTCGGGTGTTTTATGAAATAAAAGGGAACTGAAGGTCCATCTCAGGTTCCTAAGCCCCAACACAGAGGCATTTTCCCTCATCTAAAGGGAGAAATGAAACAACCCTTCATGTGAAATCTACAGACTGAGACGTCTGAGAATTTGTGTCCTAACAGCTCAGATGAGAAACAACATAACTTATTTAATGCTCAGAGGGACTTTGATGTGAGTGTAGGTGCTAAGGTTGATTGATAATTTGTTCTTTCCTTTGTCCTAGCCAGAATGGCCAAAGACCTACATTCATTGGAATGAATTTTGTGGAACAGTAAATGGAACACAGTACTTCAGCTAGGGTATCTCTAATGTTTTCTTTATGTATTTATGTGAAATCTCGTAAAGACCTAGAGAAATAAAATAAGTGTTTTGTCCTTCCTGGCAGAGACTATTTTAATAATACAAGTTGGCTTTTCAGATTTGTTGAGAGAATTTCTATTAAGCAAGTGGAAGCATAGTTTAGGCCTAGTATGTCTCATTTCGGTGATTATTAATTTTTTCTTTAGATTTTAACTAAGTGATTGCTTTTGAAATTAAAACAAAGTGATTGAGGACATTTATTCTTTTTTCCTTTTACACTAGGGTATATACCTTTTTCTTTTAAGGGACAAAATGTTTTTATTTCAACCTTATTTTTGAAGGGTGGCTTCACTGGATATAGGATTCATGGCTGAAAAAATTCACTCCTCTGCTTTTTATAATACTTTATATAAATATCACATATCTGCTTTAAATAAGTGAGCAGAAAACTTATTGCCTATTATGGACACTTCAGAGGCACTTTTGAAAGTGACAGTACATGAGCAATGGGATGGGGGCGTGGCTCACTTCTTCAGTGCCCGGCTGCTCAGACCTCTAGGGGAGCATACAGACGGGCAGGCTGTGGGGCTCCAACCCTACGACAGTGTCTAGGGTGAATGTTTACAGCTGAAGCCCCAGTGGGCAGGTGTTACAGGGTGCTCTTTTAGTTTCCCACCTATAGGTGGCTTGTGTTAACCAGCTCAATTAGACCCCCTTCCTTATCACAAGGACAGAGGGATTTCTGTATCCCAGAGTTTCTTGCCTTGGTGTACCGGAAGAATCAGATCACACGTGGTCTTGGGAAATTAGTGCAAGGTTTTATTGAGTGGAAGTAGCTCTCAGCAGATGGGGGAGCCAGAAGGGAGATTGGTTTTCCCCACGACCAGATGCTTATGTCTTCTTCCATTGACATGTTCCTCTTGCTGTCCAGCAGCTTCTGTCCTTACCTTGCTAGGGTCTTGGGTTTTTACAGGCCCAGGATGGGGGTTGTGGCAGGCCAGGGTGGTCTCGGAAAATGCAACATTTGGGCACGAAGGCAGAAGTGCCTGTCCTCACCTAGGTCCGTGGGGATGGAGCTTTAGCCAGGGACCACACCCTCCTCTACTCAGCCCTTCCCTTCCCCTCTTCTGTATCATTTAAAGGGACTACTCTCTTCCCTTCTCAGCACTAATGTATCAATATATCTACATGTATAGCATACTAATAATTGCACTGGGAGAAGAGACATGAACTAGGACTGTCCAAGTGAACTAAGATGTATGGTTTACCTTAGTTTTAAGCATCAGTCAGGTACTAAAGAGAAAGCAATGGTGAATGATTCCAAGGCTTCATTCAATCACAGGCTTGTTCTCATATACAAGTTTACGAAGAAACATGATTGCAAAAACAGATTGTAACAGGAAAGTTTTAAATATACGAGCCAAAAACTGCCATCAAAAAGTTTTAAAAAAATCTTTTATTCCTGTAATTATAGGTATTAGTCTAAGGAAAGTAAGTAGCATGTGTATACTAATGCATTTTGTTAATTTCTCCAAGATAATTTCTCAAACACTTAGAAAGAATAAATAATAAAACAGGCTTTCTGAGATAATGAGTATAAGGGAATGCAATAATATTGCCACTCTTCTGAAAAAAAAATATTTCAAAGTGAGTATTTTAATCAGGATCATTAGGGAGAGTTGGTACTGAACAATAAATCAGTGTGGGAGAAAAAATATATATGCATATATTTCAGTTTGTAATAGGAGTCTATGGGTTTGTCTCTGACTTTGGGCAAGCAACTGAACATTTTCTGGGCCTCATTTTTCTCATTTATGAAATGAATATAATAACAGTGCCTCCATTATAAGGTTGTGGTGAGGATTAAATTTGATAATACATGTAAAACATGTAAAATAGGGATAATATATAGCTAGTAGCATACTGCTTAGCGATTGCTCTTATTATGTTCTCAAAAATAGTAAAACGCCACTGGGCGCAGTGGCTCTTGCCTGTAATCCCAGAACTTTGGGAGGCCAAGGCAGTTGGATCACCTGAGATCAGGAGTTCGAGACAAGCCTGACCAATACGGTGAAACCCCATCTCTACTAAAAATACAAAATTAGCCAGGCGTGGTAGCGCATGCCTGTAATCCCAGATACTCTGGAGGCTGCACTAGCTTGGGCCACAAGAATGAAACTCTGTCTCAAAAAAAAAAAAATTAATTAATAATAATAATAATACAATGTTAATTATATGTTCCAGTAATTTATCTTTAATTGCAATAACTTTAAGTTTCACCTTTTATACTTGCCTCATATAAAATGACATACACTAACCACTGACAAGACTTGAATATATATTCATGTATATTATGCTGTAAAGAAAACCATTTGGTACTGTACCTAACAGGCAGTCATTCTAGCAACAGCTAAGTAGGGAATCCTTGAATAGAGTCTTAGAATATTCATTTACTTGTCTATTTCTATAATTTGATTGTTGTCCATTTGTGCAGCAAATAGTTACTGAACATGCACTCTGTACCAGAGGCTGGGGATACAGAAGGGAATATTCTAAACAAAGTCACTCCTTTCTTATGGTTTCTATAGTTTCTATATATTCTAGTATTAAAAGCTGGACAAATAAATAGATTTATAAAAGGCAAGGTAGGTTAGTGCTCTGGAGGCAATGGAAAGTAGATTAAGAGCATTAAGTGGGATAAGAAGAGACAGAGGTGAGAGAAAAGCATTGCGGTAGGGTGACATTTCAGCAGAGACCTGAAGGTTGCTAGGGGAAGTCACATGCTGTTATGTGAGAAAGCACTCCAGGTACAGAGAGCAGAGGCCAAATTCCTCAAGCCTGACATTGGTTGGGGATTCCTGAGGCAGCAGGGAAGCCGGATTAGCTTAAACAGGTGAAAGAGGAAGATGGAGGTGGGAAACCATGTCAGACAGGAGACTAGAGGATGGGCAACTTTGAAGCCCATTGTAAAAACTTTGGTTTTCATTCTGAGTAAGATTAATGATCCATTGGAGAGTTTTGAGCAAAGATTATGTGAATTAGAATACAGAAGTACTTAGATTTTTACTTTAAAAATACTTAAGAGAAATGGGAAAACAAATTCTCGGGCTCCATGAAACACTCATCAGTCAATGGTAGGTCCTGCCTTGGGGTTCTCCAGGCCGTCTAAACAGCTTTCTAATGTACCAAAGTATTCGTAGCAACAATAAAAGATAAGAGAGTAAGAGAAAAGAAGAACATATTTTTTAAAAATTAAAAATGTGTTATTATTATTATTATTGCCTTAGGACAGGTAAAAGAGGTAAGAGATCGAGGAGGTAATTCTTGGACAAGTAGATCCCATTACAACTTTTAATACAGTCACAGATGCTTTACAGGAGCAACTGAAGCAGACTTAGTACTGCTTTTAAGGAGGACAGTAGGCACAGTCTTATCAAGTTCTGAATTTCCTCACTTTGTCAAGCAGTTGCCGTGTGACTTTGAAAGAGTTATTAATACATAAGTAACCTGTGTTTGTTTCCTCATCTGTGAAATTCAGTAAAACTATCTTACATGCTGGTTGTGAGGGGTAGTTGCTTGGCACATAGTAATCACAGACAAGTGTTCGCTGTCATTGATAACAGGATTGGATTTCTAAGAAGATAGTGTTGATTGCAAGATGGTATTTATCAAGATATCTTGATAAGATGGATAGTTTTTATTGTGAGATGCATTATTGAGGGTTGCTTTAAGGATAAGAGATTACATTAAGTGCACTAATTGACTTTTAAATCTAATTTTAAGAAATGTCAAATATGAATAGAAATGGGAAATAAATGGAGGGTTTATGATCAGGGATATTCTATATATGCTACACATTTACTGCTTTATCATTTAAAATAAGCCTCCAAACTGAAAGTGAGTCAACATTCGACATATCATCAATATTTTCCAAGGAATAATTTGTGTAACCAGTTTTCAAAACTAGAGGTTATAAATTACTCTGATTTTTAAATGATATTGATAAACAAGGAGACATTTCATTTTTTAAATGACAACAATGTGATTATTGAAATAAAAAAATATAAGACTTGATTTGACTAATGGGTAAAACATGAGCACCACTAGGTAAGACTTTCTACCATGACACTATCTTAAATTAGAAGTCACTAATTATGTATGCATGTGCCAAAATAAAACTGTTCTAACAAATGATGAATTTACATACACAATGATTTTAATCAAGGCGCTTCTTTGATTGTACAATTATCTGTTTTGCATACACAAAATTTGAATTCCGTACATGTGAGTCCTCATTTGTATATGCACCAAATTATTTTGTTGGTGCAACTTAGAAATCTCTACTTGATATATTAGGGCATTATTCCTCTTCCATTTATAGTAATATGTTTTCAGTTTTTATTAAGTAGTAAAACCAAACTCCCTGGAAGAACATGGGAAGTGGGCCCTGCTTCTAGTCATAATAGAGGGAAACGCCACTATATTTCCATTCCGTGTTAAGAAAAAGCAAAAAGTTTCTTCCACACACAGTTTGCTCCTTTCTGCCTTATTCGGAATGTACCTCAAAATTTAAAGAAGACTTTGGTTTACAGAGAGAATCCTTGAGTGGCAATCATATTGAGTTTGCTTGATTTTCAACATTGTTAGTCCATAAATGATGAGAGTAGGGTGTTGATCCTTACTACTCTTAAGCAACAGAGAAAATTTACAGCTGTTGAAAAGTACCAAATTTATAGTCCTGGGGACAAATATTCTCTGTAGAGTTCCTGAAAAAAGAAATAGCCAGAAAAGCAGTGAGGCAAAACTGATTATTTCATTATGGTCTTCCTGGACAACTGCGGCTCCCCTTGGCCCTCATCGAAAGCAGTGTGCTACATACAGTAATCTGGGTGCGTTGATGACCGCAGTGATAAAGCTCTTAGTAAGTGGGATGTTTGTTTTGTTAAGTCATCCTGACAGGCCCACTGGGACGTAAACTTGCTTACAATGTAACGTTATTCACAACCTCAAAATGAGACTTCTGTACAGTACACATAGGTCATTGGTAACAGCAGAAATCTTAGCTTTTGAATCATTCAAATCAAGATCTTTTCTGCATCTTTGGGTTTGGTCTTGAGGATTCAACTGAGATAAAATTGTCTAGTATCAGTAGATACAAAATTACCACAGTCCCTCTGTTGTCTACCTGCCTGCACATGTGTCCTTGCAAAAATGGGATCCTATGTTAGGCCAAGAGTAGAATTCTAGTTTGTAAATTTTCAGTTTCACCATCTTTGCTGTGACTCTAGCCTAATTTGATAATCAGGCTATAAAGAGATCCTTTCAAATTCTCTGAATTTTTGAACTTTGAACCTTGCAATTTATCTAACACTGGATTTTCTATAATGCATTTCTTCCTGGCTACATAGATGACCCACTCTTATTGGAATAATCCCAGGTCAAATTTGTCTATGATGTGTCTTCAACAATATTTTGTAGTCTGCTTTCTTCCAGTGATCACTTTCAATCTCCTCAGGGAGGGAATATGCTATAGTAATGAAACTATAGTACAGTAATTAGAGTCAGCCACATTGACACGGCTAGGTAAAAAGGGATCCCTGGAGAACTTCTGACCAATCTGCACACTTGGAGAATGGGATGGAGCCATGGAAGTTCCTGTCATTTGTAGAGGGGAGGAGTCTGGTCTCTTAAGTTCCTGTGTGATGGGGCAGGAGCTGGTTAATTGGCTTCCCTCTTGCTCTGCTAAAGGTTTTTCTCTTTTTCCTTTTTCACCCAATAAATTGTTTTTCTCACCCTTCTATGTGTCCACGAACCTAATCTTTCCTGGCTATGTGACAAGAACCTGGTTTTAGCTGAACTGAGGAGAAAGCCCTGCAACAATATCTGGTGTGATAGACTGAACCATGCCTCCAGGTATGCTTACACTTGTCATCTTCCTGATTAACTCTGGGCTTTTCATGTAACTTATTTTGACCAATGGGACGTTAGCAAGCTTGATACCAGGAGAGGCACTGTGCAAAACTCCTTGGAGCTGAGCTGCATGCTGTGTGAAAAACCATGCTAGTCTGCTCTATAGAAAGGACATATGGACAGCCGTTGGAAGATGACTCACCATATAGAAAGAGGGGCCTCATGGGAAAGAACTGAGACCTCCAGTTAATCTCTTATCTGAATATAGTTGCATGAGGGATCCTTATTGACACTTATTGGAGTGGAATAACTGCACAGTCAATCTACTCTCAGCATCATGAGGAATAACAAATTGTTATTTTAAGCCACTGAGATTTAGGGAGGTTTCTTCCCTAGCAATAGATAATTGATATATTTTGGGTTAAATTCAGCCTCCGTTATTTGCTGAGCTATGTGACTTCGGTGAGTAGTTTAAGCTTTCTAATCCTCAGATTCTTCAGCTCTAAAATATATTATTATTTCCACAAGGCCGTGGAATGGATTAAATACTGAATATAAATAATTTAGCACAAGGCCTGAGCTATAGTAAGTGCTTAATAAGTGGTAGCAATTACCATCAATTTCATCATTTCAGTCAACATCACCATTATCACAAATATCATAACTACTAGTACCCATGCCAACACAAACACCACAACATTGCCACCAATACTTTCCTGATAGTGCTTTCATGATGCCCTACTGCCATGGGGAGAATCAATCTTTTTCATTAAGATATTTTTAAACTATACATACACACACAACTTTTATTTTTTAAACCATTCATATGCACAAAACTTTTATTATGTTAAAAGATGATGTAAAGTAATAAAAATAAGTTATTTACATGTCCCTTTACATCATTTAATCAGATTACTAAACAGGTAAAGAGATTTGACAAAATCATTCAGAAAGCAAATGGAATGGCTATATTTGAATTCTATATCTTCATGTCATGAATGTTGAGGCCTTTTAAAAAATTCTGGCTGTTCTAAAAATAAGAACTTGTATATCTCACTAAAAGGACATCTCCATAGGGGAAGAGATTTTATTGCCTTTAGTGCTCTATTACTAGTACCTTAAAAATTGCCTAGTATATAAGAGCTCCTCCAGAAGCATTTGTTGAATACATGGATCAATTCACAACTTATTGGAAGTTTACAGAACATTTATTGTGGAGCCAGAGTATCTGGGTTTGAATCTCAGTTCTAACACTTACCAGTTAAGTAAATTTTAACAATTTAATATTTTTGTGCCCCAGTTTTATTATATGTTAAGAGGGTAATAATAGCACATATTATTTAGGATTTTCCTTATAAATGTGAAACTCTGAACGGTGCCTGGCAAATAGTCATCACCATGTAACTCTTAGTTATTATTATTATCTTGTTATATTGAGCTTTATTGATGCATAGAATAGTATATGTATGCATATTGAAAGAAAGTCAAGAAAGATGGTGTTGTGTGGTCTAAAACAATTGCTTCCAAGCTCCATTTCTGATTAGAATCACCTGGGATGATTATTAAAATTCAGATCCCTGCCCCCTCTACTCCTCCTTCCATGCTCTATATTTGTAACAATTGCACCAAAGATCATGTTTGCATAGTCAGCTTTGGAATGCAGTGAAATCAAATGAATTTTAATAATGCATGTTCAGGTACCATATAATTTAATTAGAGAAGATATTTTGGTACAGGGGTTTTTCCGTTGACCTATAAATTCAATCCTGTGGGGAGCTGCGCATTCTACCGTGTCTCTACCATGTGCCATTAGGATGTCTCCTCTCTCCTTTCTTCCTTTCCTCTTTCTTCCTGCATCCTTAGAGAGAAGATGACTACTCCCAGGTGACGCTGACCCTCCCAGGAACATGAAAAAAGTATGGCGTCTAGTAGGTCCTTGCTACTCAAAGTGTGGTCCACAAAGCAGCAACATAAACATCACTTGAGAACTTGTTGAAAATGTAAAATTACAGGCCCTAATGTTAGGGATTTTCAACTCCATTTCCTGATGTAATCACCAGGGAGCTAAAGCATCAAAGTTTAGCTGTTAGGCTTCATTTACTTTGAGAGACTCTGAGGTAATTGGTTTGGGTAGTACCCAGATCTAACTAGCCTTTTCGACTCCACAGTTGATTCTGATATGTAACCTGGTTTAAGAAAGGAGAGTTTTAGCAGAAAACTTCAATTGATTTTGAAACTTCTACTTCTATGGCCTTCTTCAAGTGCCTACAAGACTCTGGGTTTCAGAAAATTCTTCAGATTTCCTTGCACCAGTGGGCCAGTGGCAGATTTCCTTATACCAATTTCCTCTTGGCCCCATTATTCATGGTTACTAACCAACCTCACTAACTTTGCCATCTACCCCCTTTTCTCTGTAATCTTGAGATCTGCACAAGCTGAACAATCAGACTAGAAAGCATTCATAATGTCAGTAGGAATGTGGTATGAAAACAAAAGCATTTTATCACATTTTCAAGCAAAACTCAAGTACTTTCGAGCATAATAATGATGATAATGTCCGCTTGTATTATGGTTAGGACTATCTACACCCACAACCATTGTTGTTGCTTTTTGTAATTAGACTGTTACAAAGTGATATGATTGCCTTTGAATAGATTGCAGTATTAGAATAATGTATTTATATTTTTGTAAAATCTTGTATTTTTTTCACTCAAAAATTACTTGACTGAAAGAGATTGACTTTTTAAAATCCTTTACAGTTTACCCTGGAATAATTAGGCAATAAGAGGGAAACCAGATATAGAAGCTAGTCAAGACCCAGTTCTTTTTGTATGTGACTGAACTAAAACAGCATTTTTGCTGTAATCTTAAGATAATCTTTGAACAGTGAATCAGAAGCACTAAAAGTCAAATCCAAATCAAACATTTGAAAATTAATGTCTTGATTGAAGTCCCTTGGGGAGGAGTCAAAGGAAGAGAGTTATTTATATACTACCTTACTATTTACAGTGTGGTTTTTAAACCAGCAGTTTTGCATCACCTGGGAGCTTACAGAAATCAGATTATTAGGCCCTACTTCAGCTCAGATTCTCAATCAGAATCTGCGTTTTGAAAAGATAGCCCACATTACTCATAGACATATTAAGGTTTGAGAAGCACCAGTGTAATATACAGTAAGGCTTTTAATTTTTTTCTTCAACATTTGCTTTTTCTTAAGTCACACCACACACAGCATCCCATACAGTTGCTCTATTATTTCTTATCCAAAACCTATGTAAATTTTTTTACACCTTCAAACTTGTTATCCTCCTGCCAACCAGCTCCCACTCTGACCATTTCTTATTTTACCAAGCAGTCTAGTCTGAGGGAAGGGGGAGGATGCTATACAAAGACATTCTTTCATAACATTTTTCTTATCACAATTGAATAGGAACAAAAAATGCAACACTTTCTCTCAGTATGCTCTAAACTGGTAAACTCTCAAGAAGTAAAATGAGTAACAATTTTATGTAGAGTCTTCTTTTTGTAAGTCTGGCAGTGTGCAGAGAATCCTTGAAAATACCAGTTTACCAGTACTGTGAAAGCACACAAATATGTTGTGTTTATTCTTCCAAGAGAGACATAAATGGGTAGCAACTTCTCCGGAGATGAACTATATTGATCCAAGTTATTCCCACTCATCTTAGTTTCCAATGAATAATCATAGCAATATAAGGCAATTATGTAAGCTAAGGAATGTAAATTCTTTTTCTTCTTTCTCTTATTGTAAGGATAATAGAGAAAACAAAAAATAATTTTTGTGTCAGTATATACTGGGTATTCTGCTATCAATCTAAAAACTATAAAGTATTTCTTATTTCTTATAACTACTAAAAGAGTAACTAACAACAGGATATTACTTTTCCAGTTGATTGAAAGATTGTAAAACTTTGAGTAAGTGAAGCATCTGTGAAAATAAACATCTCTGTTGACAAAATCTGGTTGAAAACTAAAGTCTTAGTTTTAATTGAAAAGAAACAAAACATCCTAAAATTCCTAATGGATTGCCAAAAGGAAACTCATTCAAAGAATTTAACCGAAGATTTGATGGGTAAAATAAATCCTTTGGAATATCAAAAAGAAAAGTATTCCGTGCAGACATAAGATGAGCAAAATAAACTTACCACAGTTGTTCAGTTAATGGACAGGCACCATCATCTGAAACAACAAAAATGTATTTTGTTATTGTGATCATAAAAACTATCAAAACCTTTCAAATTGTCTTCAAACACATGTTATGAACATATCTATAGAAGTAAAATTAAGTAAGCAATGAAGATATATTGTCTGATCTCAATTATTTATTTCAAATGAAAGTGTTTCATCACCACCATTTTAGGATTAAAACAGATTATTAGTTGTTTATTAAAAAATCTTTTTTATAGGCATACCTGGCATATATATGTATTGCACCAGTATTTTCTTCTGATATATGAGTTTAAAAGGCAGGCAGAAATACAGAGTCATCTCTTTAATACAATCTTGGTCCTGGCACAAATACAATCTTGAAATACTTGTCCTAATACTCAGCTCTGACAGTGCCATATACACCACCTTCCTGAGCTCAAAAATTCTCTTTGTTGCCCACTCAAAACAAACTATTTAGCATAGCATTCAGGAGCTTTAGTAGGTTGCTCCTATTCTAACTTTTTATGATTGTTTTCCATAATTCTCCAATGCATACTCATGCTACTTTTCAAGTTTATCTCCCATTATTTTCCCTTGTACCCTAGTCTCGAATTGTAAACCCATCTTCCCTTCCTTTCTTCCTTCCTTCTTTCCATACTTCAGTTTACTCCATTTGCTCTGCCTCAATATTTTTTTTTCTAGCTATTCCTTATGGCCAGCTCAATTAACATCTCTTCAATAGAGCTTGTCTTGACACCTAGAGAAGAAATTATTCTCTTTCTAGATGTTTCCACCATATTTTATACATTTATTACAGTACTTTATCAGATTCTATTTTGTGTGTTGAGCCCATATTGGTGTTTATGCCTTAACCCTGTTCATTGTTTCCTACCCAGAAGACTTCTTGCTATGCCTCTGAAGTAGATGTCCAGAAGATGCTAGTTGAGCTAAAGGAAACAATGTATTTAGTGTATAGATAGCATATGGTAGACATTTTCTATATTTTGTCAATCATTCTTTAAGTGAAAAGTAAAATTTCCATTGCAGTTTCTGCTAATAAAATTTGACTGTTAAAGACATAGTAATATACCCTATGAATAAAACTTTTTAGTTTCACAAAAAATAAAGAAATTGAGGGTGAAAAATGTTCTTCACTGATAAATGATTTTTAGAAAAATTCTTTAAGACTTTTTCTACCGTATGGGAATACGTTTTCTTTTTATATTTTCTAGATTTAAAAAACATGTTTTTCCCCCACGGGGTTAAATTTTGTATGGAAAGTTAGTGTTTTGAGGAACAGTGACCGATTTGCTTTGAACTATGAACATGGTCACCCCAGCACCAAGATGGAAGTTACTAGCATAATCTTAGAAAACAGAACTTATCTTCTTATGGAGAATGAAATAATAACATTGCCTTGTGGATAATTTTATACTCCTAGCCAACTATGCCAGATCAGACTCTGCCTATATGAAGCATGCAGGTGTATTACATACCCACAATGTCTCATACTTCACTATTCTTCTGTACCCACAATCACTTTAGACTTCAAAATGTTGGCAAACAATTCTGTGTAGTTACTTGTATTAAGGTTTTCTGTGTTGTTTGCCTAAAAAAATTATCAATCCACTATTCTGCTATTTTATTAAGAACTTTTCTTACTGGTTCATGCAATATATTATGTATCAAGAGAAGGCATTATGGAATAAAATCTTAAATAACAGAAGTAAAAACTTGTACATAAGTATTTAAAATAAAAGCACTGGTTTCTTAATTTGGTAAGAGGGAGGACTTTATTACGTTATTTGTACCTAAGCATGGAATGTGATATTTCAACATTCAGCTTCTCAGATTTTGTGCTCTTCATTCCAGTCCCCTCTAGTTCTCATCATAGGAGGAACATGACTTAACACACAATTATGATTTTTCTCCAAAGTTTTTGTGATTTAAAGACACCCCTAGAGTAGAATAATACTCAGTAATTTAAAATGTGCTGGTAGTCTGAGTCTACATCTAGATTATTAGTGGACATTTTCCTCTCCAAAGGCCAAAATTTTCCAAGTGTTCTGATATGGTTTGACCATGTCCCTACCTAAAACTCATCTGAAATTGTAGCTCCCATAATTCCCACATATTGTGGTAGAGACCCAGTGAGAGTAATTGAATCATGGGGGTGGGTCTTTACCATGCGGTTCTCATGATAGTGAATAGGTCTCATGAGATCTGATGGTTTTATACAGGGGAGTTCCCCTGCACACGCTACCTTGCTTGCTGCCATGTAAGACATGACTTTGCTCCTGCTCCTCATTCACCTTCCACCATGACTGTGAGGCCTCCCCAGTCATGTGGAACTGTGAATCAATTAAACATCTTTCTTTTGCTAAATTATCCAGTAAACATCTTTCCTTTACTAAATTACCCTTTACTAAATTACTCAGTCTTGAGTATTCCTTTATTAGCAGTGTGAGAACAGACTAATACATGATCTAAATAGAATAATCAGTAATCATGAAAGTACCCTTAGAAATATTAATAAAAGTGAATTGAATTTTTGTTATAATTATTAATTCCTATCATCTATATTATTTTGACTTTCCTAAAAAAATAGAATGTGGACCTAACTTTACGTACTGATTTTTTTTTTGGACTGGCACTGGTAGATCAGTAAATAGAAAAATATGAGTTGTAAGTACCCATTGATTTATTGCTGCCTTACACTTCCGTGCCAGAGGTAATATAGTTGGGCAAGGAACTGCAGAGATCTATGGCTCCCTACAAATAATGACTCAATGGCAGTCTTCTATTTTACTCAAATGGTAACCAAAATTTAAATAAGAAACTCTCCCTGGAGAGAAACATAAAGCAGGGAATATTTAAATGTCCCCAGTATCTGTTCTGAGGGCATTTAAAAGGAGATTTTCTTTCACATGATTGAAAACACCAGATAATAGGACCAATCAAAACCTGCCCTTCTAATACTACAACATAGTTTCAATGATCTATATTTGTTAACTGCGGATCTAATTCACTTCCTTTATCCAACCCCCACAATTTTTTTCAGGCCAAGTATCTTTTCCATTCATTTCCACCACATCTCTCCACCTACTATAGAATTTTGATTAGGTCCTGAGAGTGGCATCTGGAAAATACAGAAATCCTAACAGTTAAAACAGATAATCACTAAATGTATAACAATTGATTGAGAGAAGAAGGAAGATACTGTAAACAATTTTGGAGCTTTTGCTTTGACTCTAGCAATGCTGGTAAGAGTGAGGAAATAGAGTCAAAGCAAATCAAGTGATTTATGGACAGCATATGCACCTACAGAAAGTTTCTCTTAAAAGAAGTTTCCTGAGAACCTTTCAGATGCAAATTTATTCAAATATCATTTAAAATTACCCATCCACTTCTCCATATTCAACCATTTAATTCTTATAAAGTGTGTCTATTTTCTATAAAAGAATCCTGGCATTTGAATGCAGGAACAGAATACTAAGTTGGATATTGTCCCAATATTGTGATCATATGATTTGTTGGAAAATAAAGCAAAGAAAAAATTAAATATGTATTATTACCTTCTCTGTATATCTGTACTAGGCAGGTGGTAGGAATAAGCCAGCTATTTCAGTATTGACTTGTGGAACCAATTATAGAAATAATTATAAAAGTAAATGCAAATAGGTACCCATTCTGGGCATAGAAAATTATTTTTGCAATGCCATTGTTATGAGTTTCAATAATATAACTGAAATACATACATGCAGATATAATACATATAATCTGTCTCTATCACACACACATACACATATGCACACATACATACAGATATATATACACAAGTCATCAGAGAAATCTCCCTCTTTTCTAATTACATCAGATATCTCTTTCCTTTGGCATTTCCTTTTTCTCATATCCAAACTCCAGTCCTTATCTCTCATATCAGTCAGGAGTAAGTTCAGGACTTGGACTGAAGTGGCAGAAGGTGAATGGTAACAGGGAAAGGAACTGGGTATGAAGGATAATTGGTATGACTGACCTTACTACATATATTCTTTAAACAGCCCCTGAGCCAAAAATACAGACCATCCTTTCTCTGAAAAACAAGAAGGTCAAATGTTATGTCTTATTTTTTCCCCTGAAATACAAATAACTTCTTCCAGTCATTGATAGGGTTTTTCTATGTACCCACCCGAATCTCATCTTGAATTGTAGTTCCCATAATCCCCATGTGTCCTGGGAGGGACCCAGAGAGAGGCAATTGAATCATGGGGTGGTTACCTCTATGCTGCTGTTCTTCTGATAGCGAGTGAGTTTGCACAAGATCTGGCAGTTTAATAAGGGACTTTTCCCTCTTGGCTCGGCATTTATTTCTGTCATCATGTTAAGAAGGACATGTTTGCTTCCCCTTCCGCTGTGATAGTAAGTTTCTTGAGGCCTCCCTAGCCATGCAGAGCTGTGAGTCAATTAAATCTCTGTCCTTTATAAATTACCTAGTCTCAGACAGTTCATTACAACAGTGTGAGAATGGACTAATGTAGTCATAATTGTGAGTTCTTTATGTTTATTACAGGCAAAACATAAAAATACAAATGAAAGTGGGTTCATTTTTGCCAAAAAGATGTGTCAGATATTGTAAACCAACAGTAAACAATCTTAATGCAAAACATATTTGAAATACTGGAATAAAATATGACAAATATTGTAATGCACCCTTGAAAAAATATAGTACAGAAATGTCCAGTGGCCAAAAATGAAGAGAAAAGTGGAAATGGTTAACATGCAGTCAGTGATATTTGGATGTTCCCTGCAACATTTGTCAATCTTAAAGAAGAGCCTTGGGATCTCTAGGAGAAGTGATAAAAAGTCTCTCCTAAAAATCTCTCACAAATGTTTCAGGTTTGATTGTATACCACCCACAAGGACAAACAAATCCTAAAGGAAGATTTATCAAAACAAGTATTCCTGTGTTGTTACCTCATACATTTAATCACCAAATTTCTCTGGAAGGGTACATTCTCAACAGAGGACACTTAGGATTTCTAAATAAAGTCCTGTTAAGTAGAAGCTCAAATCCATAGTTATAAAACACATGAGGAAATCATGAGTGAAAGTAAGTACAAAGATCAAAATCAAGATTAGAAATACCGAAACATTGAGATAAAGCAATTCCAAACATAGATTATGAAATGAGTATTTAAAATTATTAAAAATAAAAGATGTCAGAGCAAATATGTGAAAGACATATTAATCCAAAGAACAAGACAATTTTCAATGGGTACCAATTTTTAGAAAAATGTAATAATTGAAATTAAGTAAATAAACCGATATATTAAATACCACTAAAGGAAGAATTAATGGGCAAGCAGAACTGAAGAAATTATCCATAATGTTGCTCAGAGAAGCAATGAAAAATGATGTAGTATAGTGAGAGGGCATATGGGATGTGAAAATTAGGGTGAGATGGTTCAACATTTGTTTAATAGGGGGCAACAACAACAAAAAAAATGAGGCACCGAGCGCGGTGTCTCATGCCTGTAATCCCAGCACTTTGGGAGCCCAAGGCTACTGGATCACTTGAGGTCAGGAGTTCAAGACCAGCCTGACCGACATGGTAAAACCCCGTCTCTACTAAAAATACAAAAAAGTAGCTGGGTGTTGTGGCACAAGCCTGTAATCCCAGCTACTTGGGAGGCTGAGGGAGGAGAATTGCTTGTGCTCAGGAGGCAGAGGTCGCAGTAAGCTGAGATTGTGCCACTATAACTCCAGTCTAGCCGACAGAGCAAAACTCTATATCAAAAAAAAAAAAAAAGAAAGAAAAGAAAAAAAAATGACTAGAACTAATCTAAAAAGAATAATGTATGAATAATGGTCAAGAATTGTGATATCACATGTATAAGTTGTGATACATTTCTAAATATTGATATGAATATTTTCTCTCTCTCTTTCTCTCTCTCTAGGAAGCTAATCATATCTCAAGTAAGATGCACTTCTTAGATTTTGAAAGCACTGCATAGTCACTCTCCATACCTCCATGCACTTCAATAAAAAACAACTCTATTTCATTTCTCCCTGTTCTCTTACATTGTAAAAAATATCTTAACTATGTGATAAATCCAGTGAATAAATGGTGTAATACCAAACAAATCAGTAGGCAAATATAGTGGATTAAAATGAGTAAGAGATAATTTATTAATTTTTTTCTTTCTGAATTAAACAAAATTTTAAATGTTTAAGAAATGAATATTTTTAACACTTAATATGTTTTGTATGCTATTTTAGGCATTGGGGATATAGTGGTAACCATGTGGACATGTTTTCTACTTACATTATTGTGACATGGAGAGGCAAGAGAAAGATCACACACAGCTAAACAAATAAAGGAATAAGATAATTTCAGATAGTTAGTGAAATGGAGAAAATAAAACATGAAATATAGCTCAAAGGAGGAATATTTAGATTGGATGGGCAGGCCTGAGCAACACAGAACAAGCCAGTCATGCAAGGTAAGAAGATAGAATGTTTATGTAAAGGAATAGTTAGCACACAAGGACTTGTGTGCACTTATATTCAAGCAACAGAAAGAAGGCCAATGTAACTAGAATCTAGTAAGCAGAAAAGAGTGGTAAAAAATACAGTTAGAGAGGTAGGTGGCCAGATTAAGAGTGCAAGTAGGCCAGTGCCAAGAAATTTGGGTTTATATTGCAAGGGCAATGCAAAGTCATTGGAGGGTTTTAAGAAGTTGAGTGATATTACGGTTTTGTCTTAAACATGTTTCCGGCTACTCTGTAGAAAATTGAAAGCCAAGGAAGGAGCAAACACGGGAGATCAGTTTTGAAACTTTCCAGGCAAGAGCTGGTAGTGGTTTAGACCAAAGTGTAGCTGGAGATGGAGAAAACTGGAGAGGTTTGTATAGATCTGGAATATATTTTGAAGGTGGAACAAGTCTTGCTAATGGATTGGAGAGTAATGAGTGAAAAAAAAGCATTATGGATAATTGCTGGTTTGGAATTTTAGTAACTAAGTGGATATTAGTTGTATTTACTGAGATGAACAAGACTGGAACAGGAAAAATACAGGTTTACTATATCTGTATCATCTGTGTTAATTAGAACCAACACACATCTTAGCCATTGTAGATGGGACATATATTAGATATATGAGTGCAAGTGTCAAGTAGGAAGTTGGATGTGGAAACCTGTAGTTCAGTGGAGAGTCTAGGACTAGAGATAAACATTGAGAATCATTATCACGGAGATCATGTATGAAGACAAGAGAATTGGAGAGTACATAGGTAGCACATTAGAGAGTTTAGGCTAGAGCCCAAGAAGTCCAAATATTAAGAATGGGAACTGAAGACATGTTGCAACAAAATTATGTGGCCCTGCGCTAGATGGGATGGTTTAATTTAGTCTTTTCCAAGTCCCTACTTTATGTCATGTTCTATACTTCATGCCCCAGTGAACAAAATCAACTGGTTTGTGGTTTAGACTCCACAAAATCATGCTTATTTCCCCATCATTTCTGGATTCAGAATAACATCCCAGTGGCGCCCTAATGATGTGTCAATTTCAGCTAGCTCTTTATTATTCCAGCCACGAAGCATTTCTTATAGGAAACACTCTCCTTCATTTCCTCCCAATTCCTTTCAAAATCTAAAACTCACAGACAATTTTTTCAGTAGGAATAAATAACATTATGATATTGATTTTCTCTGCTATGCATTTTGGGAAAAGGAGTTATAACAAATTTACAATGTAGTTGCAGCTTAGTATTGTTCTCTTTACTCTATTTGATCCTATTTTTGCAAGTTATAACTGAACATGGAAAATTGCAATGGCTTCTGGATTAAAGTGACGGATTCTCAGGTTCCTCGACGGTTACCAATCACCATACAAGTTGCAGGCAAAGCAACAATGTATGTCTAACTCCAGTAGAAGAAATAAGGTAAAAATAAAGAAAACCATTAGAATCCCTGCAATCCTAAATTAAATAGAAATATGCAGATAGACATCACTAGAAACACATTTCATGGGGAAACATTCTGCTCCGGGGCATGCTTCATAACATTAGCCTGGGTAAATCTGCTTCAGTTTCAATTAATAAAATTGTAAATTCAGGACTTGTGCTTTAGCTAAGTTATAGTCTGGGTCTGTGCTCTGTTAGATTATTCTTTTTTAAAGCAAAATAAAGCTGTGAATAAAGCATGCTCTCTAGAAGACATTATTGTGGTTGGTGCAAAATTGAATTTTTATCCTATACCTTGGGGGAGACAGTTTAACAAAATGTATTTTCCCCCATTATCATCATTGTTTCCATCTAAGAATTTTTTCCAACACTGAAATCATTTTTATGTAGCCTTGGAATGTGTATTGATGTTTGTCCTTTGGCTTTTCTCTTTCTTGAGATAATTTGTAATTTGCTAAAACATTGTAAACACTAGAGCTCTGCATATTTTCTGCATGTTTACTAATCTGTTTGTGCTAAAAAAAATTGCAAGTTTGCCATTTAATTTTCCTGTTATTTTCCTTGTACATTAAAAATGTGTTATTTGGATAACTTTGGTTTGGAATATGAAGGGCTAATGTTAAAATTTACCTTTGTACTCTATTTAGAGGAATAAAATATACTGAGAAAACTGAATAGCTAAAATAAGATTTTAAGGAGAATGTTTATATACCTAAGAAGATAAATGTTTTTGAAACATATTAAAATTATCCCCTGAAAAGTGCTGTTAAAAAGATGGTAAGGGCCACTCATTGTTTAGGTCATTACTTTGATTTTGGCATAGGGACTTTCAAAATCTGCCTTCTTTTGTCTCTGTCTTTCACTCTCAATTAGAAGGCTTAGAACATTAAACTTGCAGTAAACACTAAGCTGTAGTTCTATTCCATGAAATAAATAAATGGAATGAATCAAGGAAGTAAGAAATAGAAGAATGCTACATGGCTGAAAAACTTGAGCCTTCAAGAAATATTAAGAAAAGCATCTTCCGTCTTTTCTACAAACTTCTACCTTTTCACTGAAATCAAGACATCTCACATTCACAGTATTTACTCATTTTTTTCCAGTGTAGATCAGCCTTTCTTTCTTCACAATTCCAAACTGATAAGAGGGAACATTTTGACATATTTTATATATTCTTGAGTTTTCAATACCATTCCCAAAAGCAAGAGGATTAAAGCAAGTTTTTGAGAGCAGGGAGCAGGATTGAAAGAGTGTTTTGGGGTAAGAGAGACTGACGAAGTTGGATGCTTGAAGAAAGAGTCTGTGGAGAAGGAGAATATTAATGACCAATTTTATAGTAGAGATAAAGAATATGGTTAAAGAGTAGTGGGCTTGAAAAAAAAATCTAATATGAACTCTTTCTTCTGTTTTCTTTTTGAGATGAAGATGTCTTCCATGCAAAAGGCACTTTTTTCTGATTCTTGTCTATTATAATGCTGAGCACTGGAGCTCTGGAGCTCAACAGATTGGACTTGAATCAGGAGTTTGCCATTAGCATTGTGCTCTTGAGAAAATTAGCAAATTACTTACCCTCTCTGAACTTCAGTTTTCTCATAGGTAAATGGTAATAGTAACAGTTCTTATTTCAGAAAATACTGTTTTTGGATAGATTAGATAGGTTTACCACCACCATTTAAGTTCAAGCCCTCATTACCTGATTTATAATACTGTAGATTGGCTTATCGATAACTGAAATTTAAATAAATCAAACAAAAGCATGCCTGTTTTTGGTGTCTGGCTTTTTGGCTCAATTTCTGAGCATCAACCATGATGACATCATATATGATAGTTGTTTATTCATTTTCATTGCTGTGTAGGATTCTAGTATATGAAAATACAATGGCAAAGTCATCTGATTTACTATTAATGACATTTATCTATTTCCACCTAACATGATTATAAATGGTTCTGTAAACATATTTGTACATGTTTAATTGTGATACATGTAAAAGTTTGTTGACTACAGAATGGGAGAAAATTTTTGCAATCTACTCATCTGACAAAGGGCTAATATCCAGAACCTACAAAGAACTCAAACAAATTTACAAGAAAAAAACAACCCCTCAAAAAGTGGGCAAAGGATATGAACAGACACTTCTCAAAAGAAGACATTTATGCAGCCAACAGACACATGAAAAAATGCTGATCATCACTAGCCATCAGAGAAATGCAAATCAAAACCATAATGAGATACCATCTCACACCAGTTAGAATGGCAATCATTAAAAAGTCAGGAAACAACAGGTGTTAGAGAGGATGTGGAGAAATAGGAACACTTTTACACTGTTGGTGGGACTGTAAACTCTTTCAACCATAGTGGAAGATACTGTGGTGATTCCTCAAGGTTCTAGAACTAGAAATACCATTTGACCCACTGATCCCATTACTGGGTATATACCCAAATGATTATAAATCATGCTTCTATAAAGACACATGCACATGTATATTTATTGCGGCACCATTCACAATAGCAAAGACTTGGAACCAACCCAAATGTCCATCAATGACAGACTGGATTAAGAAAATATGGCACATATACACCAGGGAATACTATGCAGCCATAAAAAAGGATGAGTTCGTGGCCTTTGTGGGGACATGGATGCAGCTGGAAACCATCATTCTCAGCAAACTGTCGCAGGAACAGAAAACCAAACCCTGCATGTTCTCACTCATAGGTGGGAACTGAACAATGAGATCACTTGGACAAAGGAAGGGGAACATCACACACCAGGGCCTGTTTTGGGGTAGGGGTAGGGGGGAGGGATAGCATTAGGAGATATACCTAATGTAAATGACGAGTTAATGGGTGCAGCATACCAACATGGTGCATGTATACATTTGTAAAAAACCTGCAAGTTGTGCACATGTACCCTAGAACGTAAAGTAAAATAATAATAATAAAAAAAGTTCTTTAAATTAAAAAAAAAGTTTGTTGAAAATATACACAGATAGGGTATCTACAATGAGTACACCAAACAGACTTATCAGACTAAGAGTGGATAACTCTGAATAATAGGATATGAATAAATTTTTGTCCTATCCTAAATTTTCTACCGTCAACACAAAATATATTATTTTGAAATTATTATACCATATTGATTTAGAATAGAGAGTCAAAAAGCCAAATTTCACTTTTAGTGCCACTGTTTATCCCGTCTGTAGCCTTCACACTGCTAAGACTCAGTTTCTTTATTTGTTCCTCTGTAAAATTTGGAATCAGAGTATCTCCCTCACATGATTGTTGCAAGGAATTAATTATCTAACACACATAAACTCATTTCAGTTCCTTCCACACACTAATCATTTCATAAATGCTAGTTGCAATTGTATTATTATATTTATGGTAAAAGAACATTGTTTCCTTGCCTATGACATAATTATCTTGTAAAATTTGGTTTAGATATAAGGAAAAATTATAGTGTAGTAATTTTTTAAAAACCCAAATACTTGGAAAGTAGACTTTTAATTTTTATTGACATTATAAGAACAGGGAGACAATCTGCCTGTTGGGTAAGTTACCTAGAAGTACATCTAAACTGGTTAATTTTAACAGACAGGATTCTGTAAATGCATGAACAAAAGCCATGAAAGTAACACTGGCAGTAGAGAGAAAAAAAAAAAACACAGGAAATTTGCTTTATCAGTATACTGACTGAATCATTATTGATGTTTCTCACAATTTTGTTTTTGGGTTTGTTTTCTTAAACATTCTGACAGCAAAGGAAATTATTATATGTGCAAATTGGGTATCACTTCTTAAACTTTTGAATCAGCTGGAAACTGTACTCAACTGAACCAGCAAAATCTAAAACAAAAAAAACACCATTTATGAGAAAGCATTTAAGAAAATCATAAGTACGACAAGCATTTTTCCCCAACCCAAACAGCTCAAATATAAATGATTCTAAAAGGTATGTGCCGTGTTTACAAATGTGTCCTTATTGAGATTCATACCTGCATTACTTGTTTGTTCAGAGTCCTAGAACATTATAATAAAATGGAAACTCTCACTCTCAATTAGCAGATTCATTTCAATTAAGAAAGGAAAACAAAAGAATAATTTTCATCAGCTTCCACTTACTTCTTAGTAAATGGAATAAAATATATTTTAAGGAACCTGACATTAGATTAAGAGGCATTATATTAAGGAAAGAATAGGGATTTGGGGTTTCAGACAGAGCATTGTTTGAAAATCAATACTGCCACTTACTAGTTTCAGATTTGGGGCCGTTTTTTCAAAAATAATGATTGTGAAGATTAAATAAGATAATGAACATAAAACATCCCTCACACTGTCTGGCACAAAGTGCGTTCTCAGTAACAATATTTTCCTTTTCCTGTTATTCTATTTTTTAATTATTTCCTTCTAAGTAATAGAAATTTCCCAATATTGGTATTAGTCTGGTGTGTTAGAGACTTTTTATATCATGCAATATATTGCAAAATATATTAAGGTCTTTTAAAAGATCAGTATTTATCAAGAATATAAGAGACTGAACTTTCTTTCATCAAAACTTAGACACAATTATTGAAGGATAACTTTTCTGAAATGTGTCTTTATTCTAGAATACTCTTATCTGACAAGGATAGATGGGTAAGAGTCTCATATTATGCTTTTTTATTTTAATATAAAGACAAATATATGTGCTCTGAGCTTATCTCAGTATATTATTCCCACAGTATTTTTATAAAGTCAGGGCTATTGTATGATAATATTTTATGCACCTGCCACTGCTCTTGCATACATAATCTAAGACAATATCCAATAGCAACTTTTAATATATCTTTATCATTGAACTTATTACATTGGAATTAGGTAATTTTTTATTCATCTGAATATTTTATTTTACCTTGAGCTTCTCCAAATCTGTAACTGTGTGCTTGGGCCACTCCTAGTAACATGGTCCAGTAACCTGACACGGGAATCATTTACTACTTCAAATATGCAGTATTAAATATAATTTTTAAAAGCCATAAAAATTAAACTAATACAAGACCAGTAACACATCTGGTGAGTAAACAGAAGCAAATTCAGAAAAAGATATCAAAGGAGACTGCTGGAACTGAGAACACTTAAAATTTCTACTGAAAAGCAAGTCACTAAAGATGAACTCAGAATATAAAATGTACTAGCCACAAAAGCAAAGGAACCCACCATAAGGGAGAATCAATAACTACAACAAGCAGAAAAATGTACTTCCCAAGAAATCACAGAAAAGTCCAGGACTGGTTACTTTCAAATCCTAGGAGAGTACCAGGGGAGCTGTTGATTCTCAAATTTGCTGGATATCTCAATGATTTTAATCCATATATTAACTCATATTTTAGATTAGAAACATCTGAGGTTTCTAATATTTTTTCAGCATATACAATACAGATAAAGATAAAAAACTGTGGTCCAACATTGGATCTAAATATTTTATTTAAAAGCATGTGAATGAATGAAATATATAATATGTTGGCCTGATTGACTACCATCTTTTATTACCTGCGATTAGAAAATTTGAAACTCATTTTTAATAAATTTTTTATCAAACACATTTGTAAGGTAATGTGGCACAATGAAAATTATAGTAAGGTTCACTGAGCAGCCTTATACAAATTCAATAAATGCTAGATTTCTTTAAAGACAGCATCAGTTGTTTAGATAAATGAAGTACGCTTCCTGACCAGAGGTTACTGGCACAAATCAATACAATGAAATATGCATTCAGTCCATATGGTATTTCAGTAATGGTTGCTTGAAATTCAGTACACAGCTTTGCTATAAATCACAGACAGAAATTATATTAAAAGAAAGTTTGTTCCGTGATTTGAACTTAGAAATCAATGGAAATGTACACCAAAAATGAAATACTTTTAGACATAAACATCAAAAGAAAAATGATTTGTATCACTGCTTTTCATAGTTCATCTTTTTGTTTCCTATGTCCAGCTTACATTGGATCCTTTCCATGTCTCCCTTTCCCCACACAGAAATACACAAGCATTCCCCATTGGGAAGAAATCCACACATGTGATCCTTGTTAAAAATATAAGCAGAGCAGAAACCCAGAGTAGCCAGAACCTAACTATGAATTCCTTGCTAGGAAAAGAGGAGCATGTGGCTTTTGCTGGTGGAGGGAAAAGAGGCTTTGAAACAGGAAGTTTTAGGGATTAGAATTAGAAAAAGACACCAGAAAGCAACCATGATGCTGGTTCACTGAAATTGTGTTTTAGTTATGTTATTTATACACATTTACTCTAGGGGTTGAATAACGACAACATCTTACTACTGTATATTAAAACTATTATTGCCACATGTCAAGGGTTCCCAACATACTTTCCTGCATAAACATACAAACAAGAAACACATGCAGCAGAACTCTGCAACCACACTTGTGCTACAAGCAGAAGCTGCTGTGATGAACTGACTGGGTGATGTTCAGTGACCTAAATTGGGGCTTAGAATAAGTGTGGGTGCGTGCATGCCTTCATCAAATGAAAAGCAGGCCAAATATATGTGTTTACTTTTTTTTTCTACCACAGCTGCAAAACCTCTTTGTGTGTGTGTGTGTGTGTGTGCGCACGCACGTGTGTGTGTATGTTTGACTATAAAAATAAATATGCCATTAACCTGAAAAAGAAATGAACCACAAGGTGGGTATCCATCAAAATAGACATAAAATAGATTAAATATTAAACTCCAGATTGGGACGTACTTTATGTTCCTATTCAATTCCCAATAATATATTAGTCTGCAATAAATTCCCCGAAGATACATAGCATTGTGTCTTTTTTTTTTTAATATAATCAAGGCAAGGGTGAAAACAAAGACTTTTGTCTCATAAAATTGTGGCTTCTAAGATTACGACCCAAATATAAAATAAATCCTAAGCTAGCAAACTGTTATTTTCTTCTCAATTGTAAGCATTTTCTGTGGGTTTGTGTGGAAATAGTGCCTATGAAGATCATCATCAATATCCAGAACTGTCTAAACAAAAGCAGCCAAATTACTCTTTTACTCTAAAATATGGTTGGATGTAATACAATGCCACTTACTACACAGGCATCATTGAAGTCGTTAAACATGAAGTGGAAATAGCCTTTTGCTAACGTTTCTGAAATGAGAGCTAAATTGTTGTATGTGGCAAAGTTGAAAGGAGATACTTGCCGTCTGACACCTGAAGAAAGGACCTAAACAGGCAACTTCCATTACCACCAGAGGCAAATGGCGAGAGTGCCTGCATGTTAAGTGACAGCATTTCTCTTCACGTTTTAAATTAACCAAAGAATTCACAACTCAGAGAATTTCAGCACTATGCACACATAAAAAAGATCCCTAGGGAATTAAACGTGTGTTTTTGAAAAGGTTTTCTGTGTAGGGAAATGAAATACTAAATGCAGAGTGACCCTATGACCCTGCAAGCAAGAGGGACCTGTGGAATCACTTAGACCAAACCTGTCATTTTACAAGTGAAGAAACTGAGGCCAAGAAAAGGTCAGTGAAGTATGCCAGGGCTACACAGTGAATCCATGTCTTATGACCACATTCACAGGATCTTTCTGCTATGCCTAGGTGTCTGAACCACCAGAGTAGTAAAAGATTACACAGCCAAATTTTAGATATAACTCAATTTTATCCCAAATCATACAGATAGCACTTTCTTTTCTTTTCTCTTTGGCCAGAATTACCTAGAGTCAGTTTCTGTTTTACAAATAGACAAATCACCCACTTTTATATTTTAATAATTATTCCTTATTTCAAATGAAAACAAATTCACTTTTTGTAAATTTGGTATTTGTGGCAAGTGACAAGTGTAATATGATACCACATTTATCTCAAGCACCCGGGCCTACTGAAATGGTTGCCTAATTTTCTATGGGTGTAGCTTCTTGTCATTTGACTTTACATTGCCAGCACTGCAGCCACTGTGGTTGCCTTCCCAGCATGCAGCCCTTACAGGTCTGGGCACAGATACAGACTCTCATCCCCCAAGGCCATTATAATCTCAGTCTGTTCTCTTCTTTAGTAATCTCCCTTTCACATTTCCTACAGTTCCTTTCCCAGCCTCAGGCCACTTTCCTCAAGGCCCTCATCTCATCCCAGTCACTACACAAAGGGGTTTAGACTCTCATTCCACCAACTCCAACTTCCATCCCAAATTTGTCTTCATTCACACCTGTCTTCACTCTACTACATATATTTTTACTTATATCTGTTTTTCGTAGAGGACCTTATGGACTTCTCTGTTCTTATGTGGGATCCCCCAAAAGAGGACCTATCTGTTATCACAAAATTTCACGTTTTTGATAAGACAGTCTAATAAATTATGGGCTCTGATGAGCCAATACGTTAGCAATTTCTGGGACACTTTTTGTACTCTCTCAAGAATTTCTGAACCCAGTGCCGTAAAACAGATGAATAAATCTCACTAAGGATATTTCAGAGTTAAGATCAGTGGAGGGATTTCGTTCTGGCGGTGGAACTTAGCATTCCACCTCATATTATTCCAAAATGCATCACATACTCCAGCTTGATGTAGGGTTGTTATTCCATGCAGCTATTTGTGATGAGCACAGTCATTTTGGGCAAACAAGTTATAAAATATCTTGCAGCATTTTATTTTAAAGCATGTTTCTGCATTTAACTGGTTAGTAATAAGCAAGAAATGATTTGCACCAATACAATTAAACGGAACCTCATAATGGACTATGCTGTCAGAATTTTCTTATTAAATGTTTATTCATCATTATCTGAAAAAAACAAAGAAAACCAAACTAGAAATTATATAAACTCTCTGTTTTGAAAAAGTCTGTGAAGCCCATGTCACCTATCTGTTTATCAACTGAACAGTGGTGGCAATCTTGGTTCTGCCCTGTTTAAACTTTGTGAACTTGGTCAATACATAAAGTTTCTTTAAGCTCTGATTTCCTTACTTGTAAAGCACAGGGGAGGGATATCTGTCCCTGAGGATTGTTAAGATAAAATTAGATAACATTTTTAAAGTAGTAATCACACTGTCTGCCATGTGACCGTCACTCAATGACAGGTTGTATTATATTTCACAGTGAGTTTGCCCCTTACATGTAATACCTAATCACTGATACCAGTTCAATTTTGGACTTTAGGGGATGAATCCACATTTATAAAACTGAGAGAATTTTCTGGGAAAGCATAGAATTTTCCCTTGCAACACTTTTTTTTTTTTTCCTGTTTCCTTTAGAAATGAGTATCGCATAGCTCTATTGAGAATTCACCTCCTATTATTTAAAACAATGGTTGATTGGATTCAAACTCTCTTTTGACATCTTCTCAAAGGACAATCCAAACTCTTCAATTATGTTTTTCACATACATCTCAAAAGGTATTTTGAGTGCCTGAAAGGCCATAATTCTTTTCCCCTAAAGTTTTGAATTCCATCTGATGAAGATATTACACTTAGTGGAATAGTACCATGTCACAGAAACAATAGCTTAAATTAACCTCTCACTGTGTTCAGTCAGGTTCTTTCTTTTCCTTTATAGAAGTTGATTCAATGCTTTTGAAAGAGGCAAGATTGGCAAGCATGGAGAATTAAGGTCTTTACGTCAAAAAATAGGTACTGAGTAGAACGAGTAGCAATATCTCTAAAATTATTGCCTACAGAATATCAAATACATTTACGGAAGGACTGCCTTAAGGGGGTGGTGGTAATTGAGTCTTCCTAGTACATTTAGTCCAGGGACATATCCTAGGGATAATAATCAGCTCTATTCAACATGGTGAGTGTTGGTTTTTAATTAAAAACAAACAAACCAACCCATCTTCATCATCTCTTAGATACACTGTGTTGCAAGGTTAGAACCATCATATCAAATTACATGGAAGAAACAGTTTTGACAGGACAATTTACCCTCAAGAGTTTCAAAATGTGAGACTCAAGCCTAAAATAATTCTTTAATCAACAAATACCAGGTAGCTATCATCTCCCCATCTTTTATTTCCCATGAGACATTGAGAATAAGACAGGCATTCTCCCTTTTTCCATGGAGTTGAATGGAGAGAGGGAGAGATATGAAAGAAATAGAAACACATAAAATTTAAAAGATAATTACCTGGCTGGCCAACATCAAGAGCATATGACCTATATGATCACACAAGGCCCTGACTTTAGAAGGGCCAAACACTTGACTTAATGCTTTGCTTTTGCCTTCCTGAAACTCTTTATACCTTTTAACGAGAGGACTGCATTTTCATTGCATTTCGAACTGGACCTAATTACGTATTTGTTTATTTATTTAAGTATTGTGTAATTATGCAGTCAGTTTTGCTCAGATAGCAATAACTGCTATGAAGGAAGTAAAACACAGAAATGAGATAGAGAAAAACAGGGGTTATGAGTCACAAAGTTCCTTTGGATGGCATAAAAAAGACCTCTGTCTGTAATCCCAGCACTTTGGGAGACCAAGGCGGGCAGATCTCTTGAGGCCAGGAGTGTGAGACTAGACTGGCCAACAAGGCAAAACCCCATCTCCACTGAAAATACAAAAATTAGCCGGGTGTGGTGGCATGTGTCTGTAATCCCAGCTACTTGGGAGGCTGAGGCACGAGAATTACCTGAATCCTGGAAGCAGAGGTTGCAGTGAGTCGAGATTGCGCCACTGCACTCCAGCCTGGATGACAGAGCAAGACCCTGTCTCAAAAATAAAATAAACAAAATAAAATATAAAAATAAAAAAAACCCTCTCTAATGAGATTTATGAGCCAAGAATTAAAGTATTTGCTAAATTAGTGGATCTCACTTCATTCGCTTACAAGCAGCTGAACATAAATTCAACAGACACTGATTTAACACCTAACCTGTACAAGAAGCTGTAAGATTACCCTTTAGGAATCAGTAATAGGACAAAAGTTTTGACCCAGTAAATTTAAGGTGAAAAAAATACTCAGGTAGTTCTCAATATGTTATTTAATAGAGACATTCAGAGATACAAGTATTTTGGTAGTGGAAGTGAAAGATACAAGTGTTTGGAAGAGCAAGAAAAACCTTTAAAAGCAGGAAAGGTTGATTTCATTGTCCCAGTTAGTCGGATAGGATGGGGTGGGAAGCACTTCTTTTCCAGGGAGGACACGGCATCATTGAAGATCAGAAGGAAAAAAAGCAGAATGCTTTTGAGTAACAGTGAGTAATGTCTAAGTTTATTTACAAGATAGGATAGACGTAGGAAGTTTTTTTAAAAACAAATAACTGGGTGCATTCTCATCTCCTGCTTTTCTCTTCTCACTTTTACCTAGTAAATTGCCAAGTCCAATTGATTCTATCTTCAAGATATCTCTTGAGGGTATTGCTTCTGTCCTACTTCCAGCTTCCATCATCTCATTTCTAGATGGCTGAATCAACTTCCCAACTCGTCTGTCTTAATTAGGCCTCTTCCCCAGATTGGTTCTCTTGTCTGAAATTAGAGAACTCATTTTAAAATGAAAATCTGATCATCTAACGGTTGGGTTTGAAATCTTTCCATTCAGTGTTATGAGTGGGTAAGTCTTGATTTTGAAATAAGGCAGAATGTGATTTGAGTCCCAGCTCTCCCACTTAATAGCTGTGCTCTTTAATGAGCCTCATGTCCTCTCTGACACTTGGTTTCCTCATGGGGAGTTTATGGTAATTAAATAATGTACATAAATTGATAACACTGCCTTGTGAACAGAGCATGCTTGGTGAATGCTATTGCTGTCCGAACAACCTCCAATTCCTTTGTGTGGCTTTTAAGGCTCTAATTTAGCTTGTTTCTGGTTTCCTCTCTAATATCATTCCTTGCCTTATTCTCCACTTCCACAATATGCTCAAGGACGTGCTCTCCCTTTTCCTCGGGACTTTAGCATGCTCTGCTTTCTCCTAAGAATATCTGTCTTCTATCACCTATTTGTATTCTTCATTCAATCTATTGTTGTTCTACCCATTTGACAGGCAGGAATACTCAGACACTAGTTGGCCAGATGGCTTTTTCTTTTCTTTTTTTTTTTTTTTTTGAGACGAAGTCTTGCTCTGTCGCCCAGGCTGGAGTGCAGTGGCGCAATCTCGGCTCACTGCAAGCTCCGCCTCCCGGGTTCACGCCATTCTCCTGCCTCAGCCTCCCGAGTAGCTGGGACTACAGGCGCCCGCCACTGCGCCCTGCTCATTTTTTCTATTTTTAGTAGAGACGGGGTTTCACCATGGTCTCGATCTCCTGACCTTGTGATCCACCCGCCTCGGCCTCCCAAAGTGCTGGGATTATAGGCGTGAGCCACCGCGCCCGGCCGAGATGGCTTTTTCAAAGTCACTTGGTGACTAGCAGAATAAAGCCCTAAACCAGCTTGTGTTGATTCAAATCCTGTTCTCATTTCCCGTAAGACTTATTGTCTCGGCCGGGCGCGGTGGCTCACGCCTGTAATCCCAGCACTTTGGGAGGCCGAGGCGGGCGGATCACAAGGTCAGGAGATCGAGACCACGGTGAAACCCCATCTCTACTAAAAATACAAAAAATTAGCCGGGCGCGGTGGCGGGCGCCTGTAGTCCCAGCTACTCAGGAGGCTGAGGCAGGAGAATGGCGTGAACCCGGGAGGCGGAGCTTGCAGTGAGCTGAGATCGCGCCACTGCACTCCAGCCTGGGCGACAGAGCGAGACTCCGTCTCAAAAAAAAAAAAAAAAAAAAAAAAAAAAAAGACTTATTGTCTCACAATTTTCAGATGTTCTCTGGGAAAATATTTGTTTTTTTCTCTGAATACAAGTACTTTCACAATATAAATTTTGTCTGCTGCACTCATAGTTAATCTGGGTTTCTGCTAACAGCTTATGTATACCAAGTAAGATCAGTGAACAAAATAAACCAATGAAGAGAAACCTGGACATACTGCTTCCCCTTCCAAGCATAGTCTTCAATTTTGGGGTTAATGAAGCTGTTATCCCATTCTTTGGTGGACACATAAGGCAGCCATTTTTAAGTTTCACTTGCTTCAGCTATAAATTGGTGCTATGGAAGCAGATTGTTATTTTTAAGGCATTTAGGGAAAGCTGTCACAGATAAAAATGTAAATGGAATGTTAATCTGCTTGGTAAAATTAGAGTTTTAATCCTAAAGTCTGAGCTAAAATAAATTCAGATTGATATAGATTCATTCCACAAACATCAATAATTTTCCATTATGTTAAAATCAATCCCAATTTTACATGCAAACAACAGATTCAAGTAAAAACCTTAGAGGTTTGTGTTCTACCACAAGCATACTTATTTTGGGTCTCTGCAAATCCAAAAACATTTGGAACAGCTGCATGTTCTCCTTGCTAAGGAGGGCACAATTTTACTTTAATGCCTTCAATTCTAAAAAACTCCAGTTCATTCTTTCTAATTAACCATCATATTTAGTTTGAACTCAGGGTCTTAAAAAATTCAAAAGAATCATGAGGGATGTTGAGTTAAAAAATTATAGTCACAACAAAACTTGACTAAAAGCACATGAAATTATCTGGAAGTAGCAATATTTGTAGTGACACGGGAAATGCTAGTCTATTTTTAAAAATCGCATTTAGAAAGTCATTTAACCTCTTCAAAACTCAAGTTTTGTCATCTATAAAATGAGATCAACTTGCCAACTTTTCAGACTTTGTGTCAGGATTAAATAAAATATTGTGAAAGCACTTTGAACATACATATGCTAATCAAATATAATGTGAGACCATTTCATACTGGAAAAGGCAAATAAATCCTTCATTTCTCTTTTCTGTTGATAAAACATCCAATTAGGTCCTGTTTCCAATTGCTGTCTGATTTTGATTCCATCTGAAATGTTTTTTCTACTCTCCACTCAAATTCCCTAAAAATTCATTTTCTCTATGAAATTTTCTGACTCCTGCAGCTCTTGTTTATCCTTTCTCATTTGTGTAAGAGAATCTTTTCAACTTAAGTTCACATACATCAGACTTGCATGGCATCTTGTTTTCAGATCCTTTAGAACAGAGCGACTTTCACATTGCCTCTGGGTGTCTGGCAAAGTATTAAGCATGAAGGAAATGCTCAGTGATGTATTTCTGAATGGATCCATTCACTTCTTGAGAAGGCCAACTGGGTTTTCTGCTTAGCCATGCTGATGGTTATTCAGTTTGTTATGTTTAAAATGAATCTAGCCCAAAGTTAGCCATGTGGAGATTAGTACTAGAGAAAACAGACATAACTCACTGGTCATGTTAGGATTTAAATATCTCTTGCACCTTATATTAATGACAGTAAGAGCTCTTATTTGAAGATTAATCTTCAGTGAGAGACATTCATTAAGATGGTGACCGGCAGTAGACTGACTTATACAACATTTTTTAGTTATTAGCCTTGCAACTTTTGAAAGTGAACTAGCTATTTTGTATCTCAGTTTTCTTATCTGTAAAATGGCCATGCTATTACCCACCTCAGCGAGATGTTGTGAAGTTTAAATGAGATATTGTATATACTATTGGCTACAAGTGTTATTAATGTCTATATCATAAGATACCTGAGCAACTCATTCATTTATCCACTTACTGTCTATACAAATATGGATTAAACATAGTCTTTGCTCTTGAGCATTGAAAGTGAGATCAGTGCTAAAATTTGATCAGTAGTAATATCGCTATGTTTGAAGCAGACTGGTTTAAGAGTACAATAGAAGAAATGATTAATTTTGCATGGAACTTCAAAAGGAGATATGATAGAAAGAAGAGTTATTTGACTTGGGCTTTTAGTTGATAAGCAAACTTGTTTTAATAAGTAGAAAGAGTGTAGTAGAGAAGGAAACGGCTTTCTAGATAAGCAATAAATGATCAGCAAGGCTTAATTTTGCAGAACATTTTGTGCAAAAATTGAATGAGAACACACATATGAAGATACTACAAGAGTATCCTATTGTACCACTGGGTAAGCTTAGTTTTATGAATTCTAAAGATAGACCCCTTATTATACACACACACACACACACACACACACGCACACGATATATATAAAACGCTAAATATTGTATCATTTATCTGTAACATAATGACATACACCTGGAAAATGAAGACAATCTCATTGTAAAACAGAATAATATATTCTGATAATTAAAAATTCTATCAGATTTGATCAAGCTATTTCTAAACAATAAAATAGGAGTAGCTGGTTTTAAACTAGCTTATGATTTATTTGTCTAGTCATATTTAATTGAAATACTGTAAGGTTGTATTAATGACTCTTCAACAGTTTTACTTTAGTTACTTGATAAGTGAAAGTAATATTATCTATTTCAGAAATAATAAACAACGTAAAATCAGGTCCATGATGTTGGGAAGGTTTAGGAGACCTATAATTCTGCTTAGAAGTAAACAGTTTAAGAAAACCCCCAATATGTATATTGTTTATAAACTTTAACAGAAGCAGTATATCATCCTTTCTTTGTTCATGTTTTCGGTATTATAAGAAATAGAAAACCCAGTTTATTAGTTATTGGAATTTGTCAAAGATTTTTCATGGCTGGACCTACATTAACACAGATGGCAAAATTACAATTTGCCTTCATAAATGTGTTCATTAACAGTAAGAAATACATTATGAAGATGACTGCAAGGAAAACAAAATACAATTATTAGATTTTCATATTTAAAAATTATTAAACTTAATATATGAATTTAAGAAAAATGTTTTATAGACAATGTATTTTGCTTTATTTATCAAAAACTGAACAAAGTATTAAATCAAAATACTTTCAGTTATCTTTGATCCAGCACAGATATAAGACTTTCATATGTAATATCTAAATTTCAGTGGTAAGGAAAGGTAGTTACTCCCAGGTTACAGAAAAAATGTATGTATTTCAGAAATTCTATAACCAGGTTAAACTGATCTTTTAAAATACACATAGTATAATGACTACCAGACACTATAATAAAGATTTATAAAATTTCTCCTTGTTAAAGTTAAGCTAAAATTATCAACAGATTAATTACTATAAAGCTTAGTATTTTAGAAAATAACTATAATTTTAATTGCCACAAACAAAATATCAACTGATATTCTGTAGTGGATCTGAGGTGTCAACTATTTTACTTTTCACAAGATTAGCTTTATCTAATGAACAGAAAATATTTAGTAAACTTTTAAAATATAAAGCATATTTCTTCATTGCTGAAAATAGGTAGTAAAGGATTTCCATGTGTGTCAACTAGCTGGTACTGCCTCCCCTATTTGTTATCATGATAGGTTCTAACATATATTGGTGATAGTTCTTAAAGTAGTACTTCTAGACTACTGCCATTATATTTTAAAATACCTATGCTATAATTGAGGAATATACATCAAAATTTTACAAATGTGAATAACTTTGGGTCTAACAATTTGGCTCGAAAACAGTCAGATAGTTAAACAAATATGTGTGTGCACTGAATGTTTAATGCAAGCTTCTTTGTATTAGTGAAAGTTGGAAACAACAAATATCCATTGATGAGACTGAGCAAATAAAATATTCACCTCTGCACATATATGACGACATGCAACATAACCACCAAAATAATGATGTAGCTCAATATTTAGGACATGGAAAGATGCCCATGACCAATTAAATTATTTTAAAAAAACAGTATCTCAAGTCACCAAATAGCAGTGATTTCATTTATATATCTATGTATTTGTAAAGAAAAAAATATCTTTTCATAAATGCAGATAATTTGGTAAAATATTTGACCAGTCCTTAACAGTGGTCTTTTTTCTCAGTGGTATAATTTTTGTGATATCTCTTTAATATTTTATGCCTTCATAAGGCTGCCATTTGGTTGTGCATGCCTTGTCCATAATAGAAAAATACACAGCTTCTGCAAACACTTTACTTCCATCTATCAGAAAACTGTCAAGTTTAATGGTCAATTACATATTTGTAAATATACAATTTATGAGGTCTAACAGTTGATCATGGTACTTAGAGTTGTCCCATCCATAACCTTCACAGCCATAAACAATGGCCCTGCCTTTATATATTGCCTTTAACAAACACTAACCATTATTTCTAAAATAAGAACACTTTAATTCTAAAAAGTCCCTAAGTAGCAAGTAATAGTATTGTCTTTGTGACAAAAAATTATACCAGTGTTACATACAATATAAACAGGAAATATGCACATGTTAAAATAATAATAAAACATTATATAATTTCAAATTATTTCTCTCTCCCTATTTCTTAGGAATCAAGAAAAAGACTCTAAGACTGAGTAAACCATAAAATATTTCTGAAAATGAGTTAAGACTTGAATTGCTTGAAATGTCTTTGTATGCCTCACCTGTGGTAATGCCAGTTTCAAATACAACAAAAGTGTTTTCTTATTCTTTGTTCTGGGCAGAAGATAATCTGAACTTAGAAATACACCCCATGCTTCTGGCTCAGCAATACACCACTTGGGATTTAATGTTCTTTTTCATACAGGTTTGTCACATCATTTTATAATGAACACTGAACTGGCCAAAGGTGAAAATGATACTAACCAAAAGAAAATATTCATATAATACAGTCAGCTTTACTCTTACTAAAAAGCTCATTTGTTATTGTAGCTAATAGGATTTGACATTGGGGTCTCAGCAGTCCTGGCACATTCTTGGCACATGATGTGCACTCAAGAATTCTTTCTTCTTCCCGATGATGAAATGATGCTCAGAGATAATATGTTGATGGGAAATAAAAGTCTGATCCATATTGATGGAAAAGAATGAAGAATTAAAAAAAAAAAACCCAAACAAACAGCAATAACACAAACAAAAACCGTGGGTGACACCAGTATTGAAAAACAAAAAAACAAAAAACAGTAGAGAATGTGAAGGAGTAATGAAAGCATTTGACATCTAAGGACAGATATTTAAGTCACATATTTGAGAATATCTGTAAATATTTTTTGAGTACATACTACGTGATTGGTACTGTACTAAGAGCTTTGTATCCATTGCTTTGTTCGCTATTGACAAATATGTGAGATAAGTAAAATTATTATCTTTATTTTACAGATGAGAAAGCTGAAACACAAAGGGCACAAAGAGGTTAAATAGCTTGCCCAAAGTCACACAGCTAAGGTCCCAGTTCTGTAGGATTTAATTCTTGGTTCTTAGTCATTATACTATCATAAAGAAGGGGGTGTGAGGTGACAATCAAAATATGAGTTGCATTATTTTCATTTCTAGCCATGATAGAGTAGCTTGTAACAGACCAATCTCCTGCTTAGAACTACTAGAAAATCTGTATCAAAACACACACAGACAAAGCAGCATTTTTTAAGGCACTGGAGAGCTTTGAGCTTGCTAGGATGTTAGGACAAAGATCCTGGAAGGACGGTAAATTCACTGGAGGTGAGACATACATACACACTGTCCATTTTTCTCCTTGGGACATTTGCTATTTTCTTAAGCAGCTACCAGGTAGAGACAGTGATGTCAGATAGATGCTGCCACCAACAGAAGCTGGTAGAGCGTTCTACACTGTCAAATAGCTAGGGAGACAAAAAGTTAGGTTATATACCAATTAAGATAGCTATGAATTGAGGGACTGAGATCCTGATGAGAGAAGAGAGGAGCACAGGAGTTAGCTCAACACTTCGAGATAGTTTTCCTTGAGACCTTTGCAGTTCTTAAGCCTTACAAGGTAAAAGGCTATGAACCCAAACAAATAAGGAACTGAAAATCTGATAGCTGTTGGCAACTTTGCTAGAGAGATAAAAATTAGATTTGAGAGCCCATAAGGAAGGAGAGTCCCTGTTAAACATGTCAGGCTCTTAGTTGGGGCCCTCTTGGGGTATAACACAAAGTTGGAGGAAACCAGAAGTAAGCTGAGTCTGAACTTTGAAAATTCTAAACCTCATCCTCTTCTCCATGAAGTTCTTGTTTGGAGGGATGTATTCTGATTCTACTCCATCTGCCTGCTAGATAGAGTGAATCTTCTCTGTAGCTTCTACAGTTTTTCACACAATGTCCAGTATATGAAATGAACGTTTGTGTCCTCCTCAAAATGAAGCATTAACCCCCAACATGATGGGATTTGGAGATGGGGCTTTGGAAGGTAGTTAGGTTTAGATGAGGTTGGTAGCCTTATAATCACAGGATGAGAGACCAGGGTTCTCTTTCTCTCCACCACACAAGTACAGAGCAAAAAGGCAGCCTTCTGCAATCCAAGAAGGGACCTCTCACCAGGAAACTGAATCAGGTAGCCTCTTAATCTTGGACTTCTCAGCCTCAAGGACTTTGAGGAATAAATTCCTGTTGTTAAAGCTACCCAGTTAATGATATTTTGTATGGCAACCCGGGGTAGATAATTAAATGCAATATCACTAGGCACATAAAAAATGTCATAATAATAAAAGAGACAACAGAAACATACTCATAAGTGATACAAATATTAAAATTTCCAGATATGCACTGAAAGTAAATGTGTTAAAATAGGAGGACAACAGAGATAATTGCATCAGAGAAATGGAATCTATGAAAAATAATCAAATGAAAATTCTAAAATACAAAAAAATGAAGTAACTATAATTAAGAACCCAATGAATAAGTTAAATTCCATATTAGAATTGAAGAGGAAATTGGTGATTTGAAACATAAAGCAGTACAAAATGTTCTAGTTGATATACAGAGAAGAAAAGAATAAATATCGCAGAAAAAATACAAAATATATGAGAAACAATGAAAAGGTCTAACATACTTTTAGCTGGAATCCTGGTAGAGTGGATCCTATAATGCACCACTCCGAGACTAAGGCAGTCATTCTCCCAAGTGCTGGAAGTATTGGCAACTCAAGCCCCTTAGCCAAATCCTACTCTAGGAATTTTCCTTAGCCAAAGATATATGCTTTGCTCAAGACTGCATTCCCTCTTGGAAGGCTGTCGACAACCAATGACTAGTTGATGCAATGACATGAAGATCTGGACCACTTGAAGGGACATCCTAGCTCCAGAGCTGCCCGTGGAATGGCTGAAAAATTTGTTGCTATTTCATCACAGTTTTACTTCTCCCTCTGCCCATTCAGACTTTTTCACTCCTTATATAGATGTTAATCCTGAGGGCACTCCCCCAATTCTCATCTCAGAGTCTATTTCCTGGGAAACTAAGACAGTTGGTGCCGGTAATGTTCCAAGGAAGCAAACACTAAAATAGGATTTTGGAATCTGTCAATCTACCAGCTGGCTGACAACAGTCACTGGTTGAAGGTGAAGTATAGAATAGCCCACAGCATAGTGTAGAAATTCCATCGTTCACTGTGGTGAAGTGGGTTGGGATGACAGTAGAAGAAAATGCTGTTGCTTGTACAATATCTCAGGTTTTTGAGAATTTGGGGACACTACTAATTACAAAGATAATAGAATCAGAAGACTTTTGACAAATGCCAATAATGCAATGGATAAAAATGGTGAAAGGCTAAGGGTGACTAATTCAAATCAAAATTAATTAAAAACAAAAGAGGCTTTCTTTCACAGCATATAAAGAAACATAATTGTCTATCTAGCCTAAAGAATCTACTGACAACTGTTAGAATTAATAAATTTAGGAAGGTCACTAGACACAAAGTCAATATTTTAAAATTGTATTTCTACAGACCAGCATAAAGAAATCATTTAGAAAATGACAATATATGCGTATATACTATAATAGATTGGCTGCAAAGAAGGTCGCCAACAATTTCTTCATCCTATATACCTATATCATTCCACCAATCAAGAAATAGGTTATTTTTACCTTCTACTTAAATCTGGACTGGGCCTGTGACTTGCTTTGACCAGTAGAATGCAGCAGAAGTGTTATTATATCAGTTCTTAGTTTAAGCTTACCAAGGTCTTGCACTGCTGTATTCATTTTTGAAAGTAAGCTACCAAACATAGAACTTGGGCTAGACTGTCTAATCATGATAGACCAAATGAAGAGAATCAGAGGCCATGTAGAGGAAAATCAATGCATCCCACACAATAGCCAGTACATGCACCTTATTGAGGTGATGCTTGGCTCCCAGAAGATCCATGGCAGCTGGCATCAGGAGAGACATACCAAATACGCTGAGCCTGGCCCAGTCCCATGACCTTCAGAATCATGAGCAATAAATGCAACAAAGTTTGGTGGTGGTTTGTAATGCAGCAATATTATATATGCATATATATAATATTATAATATCTTATAATATGTTATATAATTTATAATATATAAAATTTATATATATGTTTGCTACAAAAGTAATTGCGGGTTTTGCCATAAAAGTAATGGCAAAAACCACAATTACTTTTGCAGCCACCTAATATATACATCAGAACAGAGAGTTCACAGGCTGACACAATGTGGAAAGCAATGTGAGATCACAGGTACAGAGAAAAGACTAAACCACTGCATGAACTTACATTACTAAATTTTATACTTGAAATTACATTTAACAGTGATGCAGATATAGTTTTGAGCAAAGAAAGCTTCTTGAGATATTTCTGCCTACAGATTCAATTACATTTGGTTAGGAAAATCATTATCTTGAACTAGTAACAAAACTGGAATTTCTTCATCGCTAATTTAAGAAGAGGAGATAAAAATAGTGTTGAGTTGATTTTTACATAATAATAATGCAAAGAAAAAAAATGAATGCAACAATCAAAAAGAACAAAATCAAAAAGAAACACCGAAACAAAGAAAGGGTAGGCAATATATAATGATGCATTGTGTGAGATACTTTAATCATGAAGCAGTGTTTATAGAATTAGTTATAAAACAAAAGTAGAAGGTAAGTGGGATTGAAAATCTGGCAATCTAGTACGAAAAGTGGGGAGACTTCCAGAAGCAAACATTGGCTTATCTATTTCTGAGGCATGTCAGTTTCTAATTTATACAGTCTTAATTGGCAAAGTGTTGGGCCACTTTCCTTTAAGGTTAAAATGTAGTTTGCATGCTTAGTTAATATGGTGAGCCAAAGGAACTAAAATACAAACTTATAATTATTTTTAAAATGCTTCTATAGACACTTAGGTGAATATATTATTATTTGTAGACCAATACCTCATTTTAAAAAAGGGCAATATTGATCCAACAAGAAACAGCATAATTATGTGATTTACTGAAGAGTTTTTTAATTTACTTTGCAGCTCTCTCTAAGGATCTTTTATTCTTTTGAATAACATTGAAAAATAAACCCAACAGTGCAGACCCATGCCTCTGCCCAAAGGGAAAATGCTTTGTTCAAATAGAAATTAGCTATCATATTTAGGATTTCACAATGCTAAGCAATACATATGGAATTTCTAAAGTATCCTTTAATGAATAATGAAGCCACTTTAATACCCACGAAAAGAATAAGCCCTCAAACATTTCAAAGAATCAATTTAATTTGATTTCTTATATTTCCTGTGGCATAACAAAGAAAGGATTACAGCCAACATTGAGGAGAAAAAGTGGAGTTTTAGCGGGATCAGGAAATCGCTATAATTCCCAGAGTTGTAGACAATGCTTTACTTTCAAATATTCACTAAGAGCATCCCTCAGATTCAGAGGCCACTGAAATAGTCACTGGGCAGAATCAGAGGGGTATAATATGTGTGTGTTTCCAAGCGTGTGTGTAAGACTGTGTGTGTGTTAGGAAGGGCACACAAAAGATAGGACAAGGTAGATGAGGGGCATCCAGAGAAGAAGAAAAAGTAAAGAAAGTGATGGAGAACCTTCAAAGCAAACACATGCCTTGTCCTCAGAGATGATTTTGCATTGCTGGCCCTCCTACCGACATGCTTTCTGAAGGACTTGTGATGCCTATACACTTAAAACAAGTTTGTATGTCACCAGGAACAGTTAAAACTTAATGAATTGTTGATCTGGGATCAGTAGAAAGTCAGTTTCCTTTTCAGACTGAACTGACACACAGGAAGTTGAGTCAGAATTATGTTGAGGATTAATAATGAATGTCGCAGAGTTATTTTTCAGGACAATGGTTATACTTAAAGTGGCTTTATTAAGAAGGTTTACACATGTAGGTCATGTGTAATCAAAGGTCATGTGTTATTCAAAGGAATCAACAATGATTTTTTTTTAATAAAGTGCTTGTTTAGCCCGTTTTGACTTTAGAAACTAAAAAGTGGAAAATTAATTTATTATGGGGAAACTTTTCATTTTGATTAGAAACCTTTCCCTAATTTATTGGAAATGACAAGATTCACAATAAGTCACAATGAAGGAAGAGTCACAATGATACTTCACAAAATAGATTTTACACAGATAGATTTCTGAAAAATCACCTTCTTGATTATTAATACATATTTACAAGAGGCAAAAGAATAGCATGCCATTTTAATTTTAGTACCAAAATGGCAAGTGCATGTAAGACCTACAGCATCAGGTCACCACATTGGACAATTTTCTTTAAAATTTTAGTGTGAAATAAACTTGGATCTGATACAGGCAGATCTGTAACATTCCTAACAATCTTTGTGGCCGAGGGTTTGGCCACTTTTTCTAATAAGCTCAAAAAAGTAGTGCAGTTTTCTTTTTAACATGAGTTGGCTAAACAGAAAAATCATTAAAATTATTTGCCTAGACAAAGGCAATCCTCATTGCAGAAGCCCTAGAATGTCACTTTACAGAGGATATTTTGTCCGTCTGTGGTTTTCATATACTAAAACCACAATTTCAGGAATGTGATCAACAAATGGCTTTACATATTGTAATATGAGTCCTAGAGTAAAAACTGAATCAATGAAAACTAGGATTGAGTATTCTAAACAATTGTACAAACACTGCCCCTAGACCTCTGTGAGCTTCTTCACTAGAGAATAAAAGCAACCTTAACCATAGGGTTCTCTGTTTTTAAAATAGCTTATTTAATGCACTTAACCAGGGAGGCGAAGTATCTCTACATTGAAAAGTATAAAACATTGATAAAAGAAATTGAAGGAAAGATAAATAGCAGTGTATCCTGTGTTCATGGGTTGGAAGAATTAATAATGTTAAAATGGCCACGCTGCCCAAAGTGATCTACAGATTTTATGCAATCCCTATCAATATGCCAATGACAATACCAACTTCTTCACAGAAATAGATGAATGTGGTTCTAAAATTTATATGGAACCACAAATAATCCCAAATAATCAAAGCAATCCTGAGCGAAAAGAACAAAGTTGGAGGAATCATACCACCTGACTTCAAAATATACTACAGGGATAGATTAACTAAACAGCATGGCACTGGCATAAAAATAGACATATAGACCAATAGAACACAACAGAGAGCCCAGAAATATATGTATATACAACAAATTGTACCCCATAAATATGTTCAATTACAAATATGTCAGTTATGGACATTTTATTTAGGCTATTCTGTTCTCAGTGACATTGACTGTTGTTACTCAAAGCTAGATTATATATTATTCTTACATAGTATAATATATAATCTATCATATATATTCTTACATATTATATAATATTCTTATCAGATAGTTCTGATTTAAGCTATCCTCTGTTTTCATTAGACTTTGATAATAATATCTGTCTTTTCATAGAATTCCTTGTCATTGAGTAAATACAATGTTAAAGACAAAGAGTATTTAAGAATAAAGTAGGCCGGGCGCGGTGGCTCAAGCCTGTAATCCCAGCACTTTGGGAGGCCGAGACGGGTGGATCACGAGGTCAGGAGATCGAGACCATCCTGGCTAACATGGTGAAACCCCGTCTCTACTAAGAAATACAAAAAACTAGCCGGGCGAGGTGGCGGGCGCCTGTAGTCCCAGCTACTCGGGAGGCTGAGGCCGGAGAATGGCGTGAACCCGGGAGGCGGAGCTTGCAGTGAGCTGAGATCCGGCCACTGCACTCTAGCCTGGGCTACAGAGCGAGACTCCGTCTCAAAAAAAAAAAAAAAAA